>NW_025932204.1:0-837 GCF_000764305.2 Hyalella azteca | reverse complement strand
TCTCTAGCCGTCGCTTCTTTTGGGCGGCCGTTTCCTTCACCATTTTCGAAAGTTATACTGACCAAGATATCTATATAAAATGTTCACTGTAATAGGAGATGAAAAGAAATGTGAAAATGACTAAAGTAGATTGTCACTGTGATAGACATGAAAAACATTGTTGCGAGCCAATTTACTTGACTTGACGTACGTATCGATGATACGAAGCGTATCATCGATATTCGCAGTCTAAACACGAATATCCTCTCGAGGATGACGTGCATTAAAGGTTCCCAAACCCCTGCTTGTGAGTTCCTTTAGAGTTTATACGCCTGGAAACGTGCAACAAATTATTGATTATTGTATTGTTATTGGGAGCTGAGCTTCCCTAAAAGTTTCAGAGCGCTAGCTAATGGGAAAGTTGGTGAAATATCGATTGCAAGATTTGATCATCACAGGCAGACAGAGGGACACGAAAGCGAGCTAAGAAAAACGTGGTAAAAAGTAGACATCCATGTAGGGTAGGTAAAACATAAAAATAGTAGTAACTTTTATTTACTGTATCTAACTCGTACTAGTTCGGTTAGGTTAATTGCAATAAAGTTGCATTTATATGTTTTGAAATATTTTATTATCATTAAATGTTTATGAGTAAATGCCAATAGCAGAACAATAAATATTTAGAGATTTCCAATAATTTTGGCCGTTGTAGCGGCTAATGTAGCGGCGCTACCGGCTAATGTAGCGGCGCTACATTTTACTGTAGCGGTCGCGGTAGCGCTCGCTACAATCTAGTGGGTGTAACGGTAGCGGTAGCGCCCGCTACATTTAGAGCATGTAGCGGTAGCGGTAGCGCCG
>NW_025932203.1:0-10181 GCF_000764305.2 Hyalella azteca | reverse complement strand
CTCCATCACACTGCACCGCTGGCACGTCTATTGACCCTCACTCACCTGACTCATGACTCGCTCCATCACACCGCACCGCCGGCACGTTTCTTGACCCCTCACTCACCTGACTCATGACTCGCTCCATCACACTGCACCGTCGGCACGTCTATTTTCCCCCACTCACTTGACTCATGACTCGCTCCATCAAGCGCTCCAGGTCTTTTTTAAGCGACTCGTCAAGCTCATCGTGGATCTTCTTGGCCATGATGACCACATCCGCTTGGAAATTCAACAGATGTAGCTGTGCAGCATCCAACCTGAATTCCTTCGGGCGAGCTTTCGGCTGGAATTGAAAACAGTTTTAAAATCTCTCTCTAATTCAAAATACACCTACTGAGATTTCACTCGCAAGGGCTGCCTGCAATGACCATATTTTTCCAACAATATTTCGCAAAATTTAAAACCTTCAAAACTAATTTTAAGGAATTTATAAGTATGAATTAAATTCGTACGACGCTTCCACACGTTGAATACCAATAAAAAAACGTACTCCCTTGAGTTTAGAAGATTGCAGCGCGTTCATGTAGTTGAAGACGGTCTTCCGCATCTGACTCTTGGTGATGCAGTCCAGGAAAAACAGGGAATTATTCAGTTCAAGACCAGGCTGTCCCGCGTCATTGACCATGTTTTCTGCTGCAGAGAAAATGCACTGATTATGAACGTGAAGGGTGAGTAAAAATTTTTTTGCAATTAATTAAAAATATGACATGATTTCTGGCACACTAGTAGCATGCTTCGTTGTGAGACCAGGAACATGAAAGCAATTTCCTCGAAAAGTACCACATGTACGAAATGAAAAACAGTGAAAACTAGATATGGTTGAATCACTTGGGTATCGTATCGTTATGAAGTGTTTGACTAACTTGAGAATTTGTCCACGATCTGTTTCAAGGTAGGAACTTGCTGGCCGCTATGTTTGAAGAGCACAGTTTGGACATCCTTATAAGTCTCGAGGATGAGGGCGTTGAAACGACGGTTGTTGTAGATGGGCGTCTTGCAACGCGGGCATGGCTTCATCTGCACGCTATTGTCGGCCTTGTGCTTGAGCCAGCCAGAGAGGCCATCGTGTTCAATGGTGTGACCACAGTCTTGCAGCAGCACGAACCTGACACGAGAGCATCATTACGTAGGGTGATGAACACGTCAATAATTAAAGACTACGGTAATCATTATGAATAGTTGAATACTGTAATCATATAATTGCAGCATACTGTCTTTTAGCTGCACGGACATGACAGATGATATTTACGTAGGGTGAAGAGCAGGATCCCAAGTAAAGACTAATAATAATTATGGACAATAGCATATTGCAGCCCCCAGCCTTGTAGCAATACGAACCTAGCATTAGATCAACCTAGCATTAGATCATCATAACGCAGGGCTAAGAACAGGAACTTAAGTAAGCACTCATAATCCAAGCGGGCAATAGTATGTAAGTAAACTGGTATTAGGAAGATTTATGATACTTTCGCATTCATACTTAAACGATGAACGAGGGGAGAGTCAATTCTACTGCGATATAACCTGCAGCTGAAAAACGAAGAATCAAAGCCTCACGTGATCAACCGTAATGATAAAAAATTTAGCAAGAAAAACTGCTTGCAACCTTTCACTAACCGGGCGTCTGGGTCCTTTTCGTTGCAGACGAGTTCAAATTCCGTAAGCTTGTCGAAGTTACATTCGCGGCACAGCGGAGGGCAGGGGTCTCCACAGAGACCCACGCAAGGGTGACCACACGCCAGTGTTTTGGGACACGGTTCCTCGCAGGGCTCCTGGTCGCAGGCCTCACCGCACTTCTTCGAGCACCGCACCGCCTGGTGCTCGCACTCGCTGCTGCAGGGCTCCTGGTGACAGAGCATTCGTTATCAATGCAAAATCCGATGCATTCTAAGAAAATCGCAGAAAGATTCATCAAGAATTTCTTAGACACATTACCATCCGAAGCCCTCATATGTAATAGGCTTTTTGTGTACAACGGGAGTAATCTTCTGAAATAGAACACTGCCCGCCGCAAAAACGCCAAACAACTGCAACTATTTCTCAAATAGTTTTTAGAGACAACAATGGCATGAAAAATCTTGTTTAATTAGAACTTAGGTCAGTGAGGTGTTGTCGAGAATGTCGTTCATTCTTTGTTAGTGGGCTCCAGAAAACAGACTAGGCTTAGAGCTTGAGTAACCTCGTAGCCTCACTACAAAGGTAACATTCTTTGCGGGCTTGATACGAGATTCGTTACACTTGATTTATTCATTCTTTTAATATTTGTTAATGTCGAAAGAACATTTGATATATGATTTGATGCATCTTGGTATTTGGGAATCAAGTGAAAGAGACTTCTGCATGCACGGTCTTCAATTACTCCTGCAATAAATCTAACAAAGGGGCTTTTGAAAAATTATCAGTCTTCAATAACTACTTGATGCGTTAGTTAACTGAAAAAAAAAAACAAATAAGTTGCACATTACCTGGCACGGAGTGCAAGGAGCGCCACAGATTTTATTGCAGCGGCTGTGGGAGCATTTCCAGCGACACTTCTCCTGGCAAGGCGGACATGCGGCGCTGCAGGGCGACTTGCATCTGCAAACATACCAACACTTGATGAATAGCGCAGTGATGTGCAGAGAAAGAAGAATCAAATTAATAGTTTAAACTAATTAATACATGGCGACTTGCACCTGCAAACATACCAACACTAGATGAATAGCGCAGTGATGCGCAGAGAAAGAAGAATCAAATTAATAGTTTGAACTAATCAATACGTTGCAACTTGCACCTGCAAACATACAAACATTTGATGAATAGCGCAGTGATACGCAGAGAACGTAGAATCAAATTAATAGTTCTTCAAACTATCGCCAGTCATGAAAAGATCCGGTCAAATGACACGAGTTTAGATCTATGAACAAGGCACTAAATTGAAAAGAATCGGCGACAGGCCACATCAGGCCTACACTTCAGAGCCGACATCACTATGTTATGTTGTTAAGTGTATCCGTAAACTACCTTTAATACTTACGCTTAGATACACGTCTTGTCATTATCCTTCCGCTGGCAAATGAATATTTAATATGTTATTCGGACAATTATAATGAACCCAAACCCCTCAGGTTTATCTACAATAGATCAGACAGATCCTTCAAGATTATGACTGTCAACCCAGAACAGAGTTATTCTTAACTTTGACAGCACTGTATAGTAACTATACGGTACTTCACATCTTTATTAGCTATGGCCCGCTATGAGACCTCTTTGGCCCTAAATGACTATTTGGGTTCTATTAAAATATTATTTATTTTTTGCAGTTTCCCTCAATTATTATTGATTTTTTTTCTTACACCGTAATCACGACACATTGACATAATGCGATGCAACGGTGTCAATGGGCAATTTTGGGCATGGCAGGCGTCAGTCTGTCAGCCACCGTCACTGCGTCAGTGAGTCATTCTACTTCCTACACTCTACACTGAGTCTACAGATGGTGGAAACAGTTTGGTTTATATTAGGAATCGAAAGCAATAAAGCCAAAAATCCTATTATGTCGAATTAACCAGACTACGAACATTATTAAAATAAAATATTTGGAGCCTTCATCGGCAAACGATCTTACCTCATCTAATATGAGAGATTGAGAGTGTGACGTAATTAGATTTTTACCGTCATTTCTGCAGTAGCGGTATTTCCGCTAGGAGTTTTAACCTATCTGATTATTAAATAATTACCAAATTGAGGAAGAAATTCCGAAATTTTGACCAAAAGATTGAATATACCGCTACGAGAATTCAGTTACAAATTCACATATTTTCAGTCTGGCTGAGTATATGACTTGCCAGATATTTTTGCTAATGTTGCTATTTTTACTGAGCCCTTGTAAGAAAAAGTTTGCCGTCCGCTTCTTCAGCGGAATATCTACATCATAGGCAACATTTTTATCTCTCAACTTTCTCTTCTTGCGTCATGTTCCGGTACCTCGGTTACTCGGTAAGTATCGTAAAAAACGAATCTCCGATTTCCAGCGTAGATGGTCATAAAACGCGCTCACTTTACTCTGTGCTCTTTGAGAACAGCCCGTATTCAAATTACTCGCGTATTCCTGCGTTTTGTTTCTGCCTTGTTATCCCTGCAATCAAGCTTCATCTTTCTTTTTCGTCGTGGCTCGTACGCGGTCATCTGTAAAGGGTACGCAGCCGTGCACCACTAAATTTGTGCACCAATCAGCCTTGAAAGGAACGCCTAGCATATTTCCGGATGACCACCAATCAGCCGCGGATTAAGCTATCCGTCGGTAACCAGCCCGTGACATCATCTTGCTTTAAATATTAGGAACTTTACGTCACCACATTCTGAAGCGAATAGCCCAGAGAGTAATGGTTATGCGCCACTGAACGTTGCATCGAATCATCACTTCATACCCTGACTTTAGCTCGAACTGTAACTTGCGAACTACGGAGTACGGACTGCGACCAACCAGCCCAGGTCGCCAGTGGAACTGCATGCATCCTGCCGTGCAGTCGTGCACCACCAGACCGTCACTCTTAGCTCAACATCCGGGGTTAGGCCGGTGTCAGAAAGCATAGTTCTGTTCCAAACTCTATCGTTCGCCGGCGAGTGACTTCCGCAGCTTCGCTAAATTACGTAAATTTTAGCTCACAGCATCTGGGGTTAGGTTCCAGATAGCATAGTTCTGTTCCAAAATTTAACGTCGTACGACGCGTGGCCGTTCGACCGTGGGCTGATTCGACACACGGGACAGATACGGACGGCTCCGGCGCGCTACGTCCGGGTGGTGTAAAATTTTTTCGCGTGTTGGCAGACGACGCTGGGCTATACGACGCCAGGCTTATTTTCCTGTGGGCTGATTGATCTAATTCAATGGATGTGATCTGTCTGGTAGCGTGCGGCTGATAATGTTACAGTCAAGAAGTGTTGTAGGCTACGTTCTTCAGGGAAGGGATCATGATAGTCCATTCGAAGCACGGCAGTTGTGGTCTCCGACAGGCGTCCCGCCGCAGACCACGCCGGGTCACCGTAAACCTGCTGTGCTATTTGCAGGACTGGCGTAATCCCGTCGCACTCCACGGGCAGAAGCGCAAACCGCCGTCCCTATAACGCCATGCCCCGGCTCTCCCCCTTCGCAGCCATAAGGCTTTCTTCAATTGCTGACCAGTTGTGCGCCAGGTTAGGTTAGGATAGTTTAGGTTATGTCCCTCCATCGCGCCAGGCGCATTACTGATCGGGCAACGAGAAAAGCCTTCTGCTGGCTGCGAAGGGGGAGAGCCGGGGCATGGCGTTATAGGGACGGCGGTTTGCGCTTCTTCCTATGGAGTAGAGCGCGATGAAGCAGTGGCTGTGACGTAACGGCGCTGTTATGTCGGGCGCTTATGTTCAAAAGTCGCGAAGACGCCAGGCTGTGTTTAATACAAGCACGCAACAGTTTGGCTATTTGCCCACGGCTGTTGCTTCGGCGGCTTGGTGTTATCTGGCTGATTGATTCATTTCCAGGAAGGGAAATGGCACCTATGGCTTTAGGCACTTAATCACACAGGCTAATATGCCCTCTAGCGTGATTACGAGCGGAAAGGAATAGATATTGAATTGTGGGCAAGGGCTATGTAGGGGTGTCTATACTGCGTCCCCGCGTGTGGAAGGTGGAATAGAGCAGCCGTCAGGTTTGTATGATGCTAGGTCAGAACATAGTCTGCTATTATAAATTTAAGGGGAGGGCGAGGTCATTCGTTCGTCTTCTGAAGATGAATAATTAATTAAAGGAAACGGTAACGAATTGGTTGGTTAAAATTTAGATTGAATTTTAAAGTAAAAAATAACAAAAAAAAACTTAAAAACCACGTTTTCTTGACGGACAAAAAAGAAAAACATTTACTCTTACATAACATTTAAGTTATGTAAAATGTTATGTAATGTTATGTAGTAGTAGATGTTTTTCTTTTTTGTCCGTTAAGAAAACGTGGTTTTTAAAAGTTTTTTTTATTTCATTATTAGTTTTGTAATAACCAGAAAAACGTGGTTTTTATTAATGTTTTTTTATATATATTTATTTTCCACTTTTTAGTTTAGCAATTTTAGCAATTAAATCAATTTCCATGGTTGGCAAGTCTGGATGTTCGAGAAAAAAACTCAATTCCGAACCGTGAATTTTTAGTTTATTTACTTTTATTTTCTAAAAAAAATTTTGTTATTTCTGACGATGAAATCTTGAATTGTTAGGCAGCAGAAGCATGCATGCCAAATTTCAAGTTTCTAGGATCTTCAGAAGTGCTCTAAATTAAGGTTTGAATTTTTGATGACAGACAGACAGACACGAAACGAAGCTAAGAAAAACGTGGTAATAATCTTGAGTAAACTAAACACTCACGACACAATGTAATATTCTGCATCATTCACTTCTCTTTCGAGTTGCTGCAGCTCTTAGCGAGTAAAACCTTTCAAAATATATACAAATTGAATGACACTCGTTTCAGATTGCCAAAAAGGAATTTTTCAGGCGATTTCATGTAGTATATTTTTACAGGGCAACAATTTACCACACTAAACGTTAAATGAGATTTACACACTTAAAAGCTTCATTATTTTCACAATTGCTATAATAAATGCGTTTGGAAATAAGATGAGAGATCAACAATTCAACAACTTACTAGTTTGAAATAAGCTCAAAATGCCGTGTTTTGGGTCAACGGAACAGTTCTTCTGCCTCGCATTTAAAAATAGAAAATATTCATGTCTCGAGAATTTGATGGTCAGGAGTAACAAAACAAATTGTGAGTGCAACACTTTTATTCGCAGAATGCCAAAAAACCAAACGAAAAAACGGTAAATCACTGCAAACACATTCTCAAAAAATTCGATGAGTGATGTTCATCACTCTCTAACTCGTGACTAATATCATAAAAGTTGTTAATTAGAAACCTCACGAAATACATTTGCGAAATGCTAGTGCCCCAAAGATAGAGGCAAATCGAGCGGAATAATATTAATGAACTATCGTAACAAAGTAAATAGAATATATTATCAAGTCGTGTATAAAGTAGTAATTACATGGTGACAAAACAATTTTTTATTCACGTTCATATTTTTCTTGGGTAAAAAATTCATAGTGATTAGCGAATTGATCAGTAAATTCATCAAGTTCACTCTGTATGCTGGAGGAGTGATGTCAGCTGGAATAATTGCTTAGTCTTCATAAACAAGTTTGTACGAGATGCTTAGTGGCGTTTCTTATCGAACATAACTGAGAATAATGCTTAAAAATATATGCTTACGCAAATACTGCATTAAAAACGTGCAATAACATTTAATAATGCATCCTTTTTGAGACAAGACATTGCTCATGATACAACACTTCATTACCACTAAAACGAAGATAAAGCTTTTGTTAAATCCGACTACAGTTATAAAGGCAATCTGAAGCTGTAGTATCACATGCAGCGTATCACAATAAATCATTAGTATTGGCCACACGGAGTGCTGCGATGTAAGTCGTGTAACACACAAATACAGATATATAATCACGACGTGACGCAGATAAAAATTTTTATACTATTATACTCCACCAATTCATGTGGGAACACTCATAAGCGCCTATCCTGCATGGCATTCCATTTATTCACAAGAAGAAGTTCAAATTAAAATCAGGACCGTAACACTTACTATGATTTGGGCTGGTAATTAGACATCTTAGTGTTTATTCTACACCTAGTAACAGCCATGCATCACAAACAAAAATACTTGTAACTGCTACATTAGAACCGAGAAAGAATCAAAATCACCAATCTGTGGAAAATCAAAAATAAACCAAAACGTGTTCATTGCAATAAAATAATTACAACGCAATAAATACTGTAGGTACAGGTAAAAAATAAGACGGGCCTTTTTGTGAAGCAATGTAGCACAACATAAATAAGCATGGCACGCAGTGATCTTTAATAATGCTATGAAAATCAAACATCAAATTCAAACAGTGTTATTGACGTCGCTTTTCATTCAGGTTTCGAAGACTGGATACTTTTCGCGTGCATATCGTGAGAAAAATAGTTAATACGTAGTGGCAACATCGTTTTAGACTTGAACGGGAACTCAGATTGAAAGAAAAGGCGCAAGATACCATGGCCTCCAAGATCCCAGCATCAACGTATGGGACAAAAAGTCACTACCGAACCCATTGCAGAGTTAAGATTCCAACCTATATCTTTGTACAAGAAAGCTTCAAGGATATCTCTGCGGCCAGGTATGGGCGGTCGCTCCATCCATTCAGGTCGCTCCATACCTGCATCAACGTATGGAACAAAAAGTCACTACCGTACCGAGCTCATTAAAGAGTTAAAGTTCGTATATTTTGGATTTTTGGTACAGGAAAGCTTCAAGAATATCACTGCGGCCAGGCATGGGCGGTCGCTCCATCCATTTCAGACGCCACGCGGTTGTCAGGGCGAAGAGTATGACTACTTCCGCCAATACCGGCGCCACAATCAGGACACACGGCAGTCTCCATTGCGCCACCACACTCGGTGATGCAGTAAATGTGCTCATTGGGGCACTTATACCACGCACCCTTCTTGACGTCATTCATTGCCTTCAAAACTAAAAGTCTCTCTTCGTTTGAGATGCCCAGGCCTCCAACGAAAGTTTCGCAAATCTTTAGAAGCGCTTTCACGTCTCTTTCCACTTGCGCTGTGAAGACGCGGGTTGGATCCATGAGTGCGTCGATTTCTCGCACAGTCTCCAAGAACCGATCGTTGTGACCACGAGGTCGGACGCTCTTCATGATCGATACGTAGCGAATGCGCTGAAGTTCGCAGTGCACCTCCTCCATGAACTGACTCACCACGCTTACATTCTGCCATAGAGAAGTCTTCGTCAGGAAAAGCAAGAAAAACTTGAACATTTTTGAACAAAACTTGAACAACAAAACCCATTTGAAAAACTTGGGAACAGCACAAAAAAAAATGAACATGACATACACTTTTTATTGGTTGAAAATTACGATGAGCGATGATCAAATCGCAATATTTCAAGAAGTAAATAAATTAGACAGTTCTGAATACTTTCGGGAACGGAAGACAAAATAACGAAGTGAATGCTTTCGCGTGGTTATGATAGTACTTTTAGACGTTTTCCTTCTTCCGACGTTGGGTTTCGAACGCAACTATAAGCATTGCGCGAACAAACAAAATTAATTTTTCTTCAAAAAAAGTTTTTCTTCTGACAAATATTTACTTACAAATTATGCGTCCTACATGAATTAGATAAGCAAGACCACATTGAACAGCGTATGCTGCTGAGTTTCTTCCTGGATGAAAAATACATTCATGTAGTAAACATTTCAAAACAACGGAGCCACGCTATTAGGATGCTTGCACAGAAACTCAATTCAACAGTTTTCACAGGAATAGCATCATTCTTATAAATTGACATTTTAACCCGGAACCATAAACGTTTGGACACGGACTTCTCACCATTAATAAACTTAATATTTGCCAATCGCTCTATACGAGCTTGTAATTTTGCACAAAAAGAAAAGAGGATCCAATTCGAACACACTGCAATGGCGTTTAATTATTTTCAAAAGCACTGGTATTGGATCCGTCTAGTTGCAAGTGATGCCCACAATGACCGCACCTCAGCTTCGTTCACACTACGCGTTCACTCCATTACAGATGCACGGTTATTGGATCTGAGCAGCTGCAAGTGATGCCCACATTGATGGCACCATAGCTTAGTTTATACCTCGCGCATACACCGTTTCAGTAGCTAGGGTATTGCATCCGTGCAGCTGCAAGTTATGCCCATAATGACGGCACCACAGCTTAGTTTACACCTCGCGCTCACTCCATTTCAGTAGCAAGGGTATTGGATCCGCCCAGCTGCAAGTGATGCCCACAATGACGGCACCATAGCTTAGTTTACACCCCGAGCTCACTCCATTTCAGCAGCAAGGGTATTGGATCCGTCGAGCTGGTAGTGATGTCCCCCAATGACGGCACCACAGCCTGCTTCAGGGCACCTCGACACTTGGTTAGCGAGACCACAGTCGCCGATGGCGTAGACGTGACCGCGAGGACACTTGTACCAGTGGCCAGATCCAGCAAAATTGAGGGCTTGCTTTATTTGCATTCGTTCCTGCGGTG
>NW_025932202.1:0-748 GCF_000764305.2 Hyalella azteca | reverse complement strand
TCAGAAATTCATTATCACTTCATTAATGAATAATAACAGCAAAATAATTTAATTGCTAGTTGTTCACCAC
The DNA here is from genome assembly GCF_000764305.2 of Hyalella azteca. Taxonomy (NCBI): domain Eukaryota; kingdom Metazoa; phylum Arthropoda; class Malacostraca; order Amphipoda; family Hyalellidae; genus Hyalella; species Hyalella azteca. The sequence continues at coordinate 678 of NW_025932202.1, read as the reverse complement.
ACAATGTTTAGATATTACGTATTTAAAATTTTTAATCAACAATTTGGAAATTTTAAAGCCTTTGGATCGAAATTAATTATTACCAGTGCCATCAGCACTGGTAATGACTTTTAAAATATAAATATTTTACATGTGTACTTTACATGTTTTTCATGAAAAAATATAGAACAATTAAACTTCATAATAATTGCTTATGTGTTTGAGAATAATGGCAAAAATTACTAGCGATCCTATTCATTAATTTGCTTTTACTAAGTATCATGCCATCATGACACATAAATGTGATAAACAAGGACAAAAATGTGAAAGCTTCCGTTCACAGGATTCCGATATAGATCATTTAGCACGGTAAATGTATCAGCTTCTGGAAGTTTACCCTTCCGTAAATAATTAGTGGTAACTATCGACACTAGTTAATGTATTCGAAGATAGTTGGTTAAAGTTCACCTGTATAACTCTGCCGCCCGTACAATTAAGGACCCAGTGTAAAATTCAACACTATGATTTTACCATCAATCTATAGCACTACCTTACAGCTTACCAGTACTCGTGTAATACAGCCTCCATTATAAAGCAACAGCACAAATTTCACCAGTACAAAGTACGTGAATAAACTTCTCCTATATAACATATAGATCAGTCTCAATTAACAAAATAATATTCACTTAAATAATACGA
>NW_025932201.1:0-626 GCF_000764305.2 Hyalella azteca | reverse complement strand
TGATGTTGCCGCTGCTGTTGCTGATGTTGTCGCTGCTGATGTTGCCGCTGCTGATGTTGCCGCTGATGATGCTGCTGATGTTGTCAGGCCGACGCCACATCAGCGCTCTCCAGCATCGGATTATCGACGAGCTGATGGCGGGCGACGACCAGACAGGAAGCGCCGCTGAAACAATGTCTCGCTGCAATGAATCTTATCCTGCAACATGAAAATAATGAATGATTTATGGTTAGTGACATGAATACTCATAACTTCAGCATTACTCGTTAGACATAATACTCATGACTTTCACATTACTCGTTAAACATAATACTCATAACTTCCTCATTACTCCTTATAGACATAATACTCATGACTTTCACATTACTCATTAGACATAATACTCATAACTTCCACATAACTCGTCAGATCTAATAACTTATGAGGCCTGCGTCTATGCACTAAATTATGTCGATATCCCAGATTTTCTAATCAATGGACATTTATTAAGAGAAAAAATATCATCATTAGAGTATGTACTCCACAGAGACACATCACGGCAACGTGCAGGTAACAGAGACACATCACGACAACCTGAGGGTAACAGAGACACATCACGACAACGTGCAGGTAACAGAGACACATCA
>NW_025932200.1:0-839 GCF_000764305.2 Hyalella azteca | reverse complement strand
GCGAGAATAGTTTAGTTTATGCTGAAAATATGATTAGAATAACAGATTCTGACTCAAATATTCAGTAACAATGTATGTATAAAAAACACCCTCTATTGTTGAGAGTTAAATAGAAAAGGCTAAGAAGATTATTGTAAGATATCTGGGCCTATACTTTCAAAAAAAGTTAGGAGATCGTAAGTTCATCAGCCACTCGTTGACGGCCTTTCAAGCAAGATCCAGCAATCATAGACAAGAAAATAGAGCGTAAGTACTTACGTTCACTTAGCGAAGTTTGAAAGTGTGGCCCCTGGAGTTGCATAGTATGAATCGGCCGTAATGAATGGAATTATTGCAGAATGGGTCCTGCAATAGGCAATCATCGGATCATGTCATGCAGGGAGCTTACCCGAACTGCCGCAAGTTTTAAAACCCTTTGGTCAAGAAAGAGAAGAGAAAAATTCAGAATTTTCTCATTACACAAAACCTTTTTTCATTTTCCAATTATGATTTTTGGAGGACCGGGTTCGAAATCATGTCATCAATCATCTCCCATTTTGTTATCTCCATTGTATTTAGTACCATGAAGTATCAATTACATTATGCACTCAATTTTGCATAGGTCTTATCGGTGGACCAGTTTTTAGGTCTCCAGAAAACACCTCATGAACATCACAGGACTTTAAGGTTCGAAATCTTCGTCGTTATACCAAACAGTTGCCAGTTAATCATTAATTCCGTGAAACTCGCTCGTATATTTGAATCCTTTATCACAAGGTGAAAAAGTTCCGGGACCAGGAGAGTGGGGGGATTTTTATTGCTATCAATCCCTTATATTTATTGACATTTTTCAATTATAT
>NW_025932199.1:0-381 GCF_000764305.2 Hyalella azteca | reverse complement strand
TTATATCTGTAATGCAAGATTACTTTCAGAACCCTGATAGAAATTTTATGAACAAGTACGAGAGCATGCAGATGTTATCACTTGTAGAAAGTTTCACCTTATCCTATTATTAAGGAGTCGTATTTCATAAGCATTTGGTGGCGTAATACGTGTTGTTCTATTATTTTTGTTGCTTGGGCTGCGTCATTACACTGTTAGAAAAAACGGTGAAAAAACAGTCCCACTGGCATTCTAGTGGCCGGTCGCCCCGTGAAAATAAACTGTTTCGCCGTTTTTATCAGATGTTTTACGGATTTCTAGTGTAAAATTAGAATAAAAACGGCGACGCGATGTTTCTTTTCACGTGCCGACCGGCCACTGAAACGCCGGTAATACCGTTAA
>NW_025932198.1:0-538 GCF_000764305.2 Hyalella azteca | reverse complement strand
TTTTCCAGAAGTGTTGAAGGCTACGTTCCGGAGGGCAGGAGTCATGATAGTCCATTACATCCAGGGCAGTGGTGGTCTTCGGCAGGCTTCCCAAATGGCAGTAATGGTAATATCTCCTTATAAAAAAGGTGACCGAGGTAATATATAATGGCGGTAATGGTAATATCTCCTTATAAGTAAGGTGACAGAGGTAATATCTAATGGCGGTAATGGTAATATCTTTTATAAGTTAGGTGACCGAGGCAATATCTAATGGCGGTAATGGTAATATCTTTTATAAGTTAGGTGACCGAGGCAATATCTAGTGGCGGTAATGGTAATATCTTTTATAAGTTAGGTGACCGAGGCAATATATAACGACGTGTTGTCGATTCACGGTCTTGTTGCCTGCTGTGTAAAAAAAGTTAATTCAGTTACCCATCTAAAGTCACCGACATGTGGAACAGCCTCCCTGATGGTATCGTTGACGCTCCGAGTATGAACGCCTTCAAGAACAGACTAGACGAAGCTATGCAGGAGCATATGTTCAGTCTTAAAA
>NW_025932197.1:0-45227 GCF_000764305.2 Hyalella azteca | reverse complement strand
ACGACAAATGTAACCTCGCTCCTATACGTAGACCACGCAGCATTTCGCGAGACGTCTATAGTTTCGGCGCTACAATTGGTGATTTAACCCTCTACCGCCTGATATGAGTACACGGAGCAATATTGTAACACAAGCTTACCGAAAAAGGATACGTTCTAGTGAGCGCAAAATGACTTGCACTGATGGTGCTGCCACGGACGACAACTTTGAAATGTTCTCTATTGCGTACAAACGTCTTCAGGTTGCTGCTGTCAATAGTTTACGTATATTTCAATTCGAAAGTTATGTTCCCTGAGAGTGACATATACGGCGGTAGAGGGTTAAGGCGACAAGGCTACCTAAAAATTTTCCTGAACTATATGAGGAAAATCCAGCAACCAACAAAATATTCAATCAAACTTGAAATTTTTGTTGAAGCATCTGTTAGTTACTCATGATGTATGGTAGAGATTTCATCGAAAAATTAAAGCCTTATTAAAATCAATCCATTCCTTTATTCGCGTGGAATTTGTTTCTTAAATAATATTCGCATAAATTTATGGGCAGATAAGATTACTGAGGCATATATTACTTGGTCCTTTGCCTCTGTGCGATGCTAACTCACCTCGGTCGTTACATAGATTCAGAGTGCTGTCCCTTTTAGCGATAGTTAACTTGTTAATATTCAGCGTAGTGCTGTACAAAATATTGATTGAATCATGCCTCCCCCCCCCTCTTTGTGATGGTTGTGATCAATTTGGATATTTGGAGCGAGATAACTTATCGGGCATCGGTACCACTTCATTTCCATATTACCACTTTTTTCCATATAAAATGTTCGTTTGAACACTATTGATGAAAGAAGTCGGAAATTTTATCAAAAATTCCGGTGGATCTGGAAGCAGGTTGATATCAAAACGTTGGTCAAGATGGAATATTGCAAATCGATCTCGGGTAGACAATTCAACTGCCAATTCTGTCTGAGTTGCTGTTTTATTCAATGCCATGCAGGAGTTGGAGCATCATTGTAGAAATAATTTTTTTTTACATTTGAAATTCGGGAATTTTATTAAGAAGCTTTATCCACTAAACGCTGTAGAATTTAATAAAATTGGACACGAAGTGAGCATCGTTATGATGCTGTCGACGCATGAAAACTACATGGATAAATAATAGTTATTCTGAGCAATCAAAGCAATCTGATTTGATTGGAGTTAACCATTCAGGTAATGCGTTACTCTAAATTTTATCCTAGTTCTATTTTCGAGTTTCAAGTCATCCACCGTTAAATTCGTGATGGTGAGGAAATAGGGAGCCGATCACTGTTTGTTGAGTACCCGATGAATATATTGCTTTATTCAAGGCAAAGGTGTACCGAATTTCATCCTTGCAGGCAAGAGAGATAAAATATTAGAGATCTACTTTGAATACACTTTATCAACGTTCATTTATTTCAGTGTTGCGTCCTCCCATTTGCTTTCTTGGAGCGTATTTGTTTAAATCGATAAATAATTATCGTAATCAAACTTTTTTGCTATTTTTTTAAACATCAAATCTCCAATTCAAGATTTCTCTCAGGTTTCCAATGTTAATTTTGCATCGTTACAATCTATAATCTCACAATTTTCTGGAGGGGGTATTGTAGGTCATTTGGATTACTCGTCGGGTTAAAATATTACTTATCAGAGTTAACCACAGTAAAATACATGAATAATGTTTCCTGGATTCCTCATTTTACGGAATATGTAAAATTCTCTCGGAAATTCTGCAAGTTTTTGGTGAATCAACATCAAACTGGATGGTGCAAAATGTTCCTGAGAGCATCTCCGGATGTTGCGAGGCAAATTTAGAGTTTGAAATAGTTCGAACATAATTTTTAATAAGATATTTAATTACTGGCGTTTTTACAGAACTTCACTTTTCTCGTCCAAAGATATTCACTTGATATTGTTGAAGAAGGAAAATTTTTTTGTCAAATAATTAATGTTTCAATGATTGTGCTACAGTTTGTTTTGACAGATTAAAAATACTTTGATCTTTTAACTTGTACATATTCGTCGAAACATTTTTCAGTCGTGACTCTGGTTCTCTAATTTTACTTCTTGCGATCTTCTCTTACTTATGATGAATATTATTGAAGTTTACGCGAGCAAAAGCCTTGCGGAACTTTTCTTTGATATAACTTCTGAGATCACGACGCTCCAAATGCGTGCTGGCCGAAGATCCTACTTTAACTGAGCAGGTCAAAACCTCAGGGAAGTTTGCCCGTTGTAGGATTGTGGAAGTGTCCAATTTTATTCAAAGTTCATTCATTGCTGAAGACTTCGTCCGCTGTGATCAATACTCCGAGAATTACGCCAGAGCTATTTGTACTCGAGAAATAGCGATACCGTGACTGTTTTTTTCCGACTGTTTTTTTACACACTTAAAATTACTTCATTCAGTTCCCACCGAAAAAGTAGTTGAATTTTATATGACCCAGTACGGCCGTTTCGTAATTGGGTTTTGTTGAATACATTTTCGTTTTGAAACTTGAATATCGCGAAACTCGAGTTTCTTGTCAGTTTAAGCCGTTATAGAATTGTATTCTCATTTAACTGCTCCCAAAAATTCACAAATTAATTTAATTTAAATCGTTGAATTTGTTCTCCATCATTTCTAATTGCAATTCTTGATGTTTTTTCATGATTCAACATCGATTGTCACAAATCTCAAGGAATTTATTCATTATCAAACTCTGCTATGTCTGTATGAATCCATGGATGTAAATTCACCTGTTGCAGAATTTGTTAGGTTATAAATTTTGTTACGTATATTCGTTTGGCGAAGGATTTGAATACACGATTTTTCGTTCAGTTGTCTTTATAAATCGGTTTCTGTAAATAAACAATATACAAAGATAAAATGGTCACATAAAATTAGTATTGCACATAAAGGTATAATCGAGAAGTAAAATCATTTATTTCGAACATAACACGATAAAAGTCAAATATTCACGTTACGCGGATATTCAGAATTTAAACACACGTACCAAACATTTCCTTCTTTACAGTCATGAGCCAACACCGCAACTGACGCTATAGATGCTTTTAAAATCGAACTAAAGTAAAATGTCGGTGACACGCATGCATCAGGCGTACGAAATATACAATAGAAGTGCATTTGAGAACCAGGAATTCAACAAATTTCATGTTTCCACATGTAATGTCGTGAGAATTGCATTTGCTCCCCAAATGTGCATTGGCTGAATGATTTTCACTGGACTCATTTAAGGCGTTTTATAATCCAGTTTTAAGGAAATAAGTTCAGCGATTATCATGTTTTGTAAAGTTTGGGATAATTGTTGAGGAATTTGAGCTGGTTACATTCATTCGGATAAGAAATGCGACATTCAAAATTGAATGTTGACTATCATGAAAAATTGTACTGAAGATATTTCAGCAGTTATGCATCTGATTCATTTTGTTAAATAACATACGATATGCGCCCAAAAAATATATCTTTGTGCATATTTTGTTCTAAGTTTGATGAAATTTTAGGAAAAGAATATATTTCCCCCTGATATTTATGCGGCAGTAAAAATTGCAAATGCAAATTGTTCAAACAAATGATCCTCTCTTGTATATACCAAAGTTCTTATCTATCTGTTCTTACAGCAATGTTCTTACCACAAATATTTTTTTACCTTCATGTTTTAGATGAAAATCTTTATGTACGATAATCATTTGTAGATGCACGTGGCTTGATGAACCTGCCTTGCTTTACAGTGTAAATGGGTTGATGTTCGTACCAAGCTAGTCGTACACGTAATAATCGTAATCGTAATTGTAATCGTGTTAATTGTTTTTGTCCAGTGATGTTCGTTTATTGGTGTTCGTGCCTGGTGATGTGGCGTGCTGCACGGAATGCTCATCACATGTGCAGCAATGTCAGTGTTCCGAGTAAGGAAAGTCGCTCGGCAAGAGCGTGTTCGCCGAGTTTTTATATAGCAATATATGCAATAGCCTGCATTTGTTATTATATATTTTCTTGTAGACAACAATGATCTTGGTATTTTGGCAGCCAAAAATGCTTGAGATTGCGTTAAATTTTCCTGTATTGCCCATGTTGGCCGCACATGAAGTTGCATTTCGGGTATCGCTAAAGACTGAAATTTCCTCTGAACAAATTTTTTCTCACGGCAGAATCAGGAAATAAGATTTTATTACTTTTATTAATGCGATGATCCCCAAATTGGTCACTGCGGTACTAGAATTAAGGCTCTGGCTGTAGTACAGTAACTTGTAAAAATCTCTCCGAGTTGGTCTAATCTAATTTTAACCTAATAAAAGGATCACATTTTACTTTATCGAAGCAATTTAGAGCGAAATTCTACTTGAGACATTTAGGCACAGTATTGATTAGTGCACTTATGACACTGTACCTACAAATATATTTTTTAAGTTGACCCAGTGACTCCATACCGCCTGATCATACGTGGCCCGTACATTGATGCATATATGTTGTTATACGCTAAAGTATAACAACTAAAATATTTTGAACTTGAATTGCATAATAGCAGTACTTTCAACATCTTTTACTAATTAAACATATAATTTTTTGGATTCTTCAAAAAATGCACCACAGAATTTTTCCTCGAAAAGGATGACATGATTACTCACCATTATTGTGAGCGATTATTTGTAACTATAAACATAAGAAAGTATTAAACAATTGCTACGAAGGCTCGATGAAAGAACTTATTTTAGGTTGTATTTTAACCTAGCGTTAAATCAATCTCCATCACTTGAAGTCTAGCTGTAATCACGATTTACCGATAACTAAATTACACTAGCTGGTCTATTTGCATTACTAAAAATATTTTTTCTTCTCGCTGAACTTTCCTGAACTTCATTCTAAGAAAGGGTAGTCTTTGGAACTCGACGACCAGCGAAATACTCACGGAAAATTTTTTTTTATGTTACCAGAGAAAAATTCTTGCTGAACCACAATAAAAATGTAGCTCGGAAGGTCCCTAAGAGCATGTCCGGGTGTCGCAAGGCAAATCTGGTGCACTTTAGCCGTAGACTTTTGGGCATTAGGCGTAATGTTTCTCAAGCAACTCCTGAACTAGTGAGATCGAGCCACACACGTACGCCTCCGGCACTCATATGTCCCCTGAAACTTGCCTGACCTGAGTAAGGTGCTTTTGCTTATACACGAAAATTTCCTTGCAAAAATCGTTGAGTTTCTCCTCTAAAAATACGGTCTCATTGGATCCAACCAAATTATTTCAGTTTTCTCCTATGGAGAGGTCTAATAGCTACTTAGAAAAATTAAAGATTAATTGTCTTAATATTGACACGCTTTCTAACTCACAGTACGAGCAGAATACGGGCATGACATTGTTATGCCCTTTTGCCTGATCAATCTAGGCCGGGATCACGTACAAAATGTATCGCTATTTGGAGAAAGACTGAACTGAAACAATTTGAATAAATGTGCTTGCATTTTTCGTGCAGCACAGCAAAATACGCTAACAGTTAATAGTTTAATTATGGTATTGTTAAGCAAGTGACATTAATCCAGTGGTACGTTTTAGATTACCTTAATAGGCTGTTATTTAATTATAGCCTTATTTATAACATGAACCCAATAACCTTGAAGATTTCTGGGAGCTGAAAATTTGTTTATTTAATTTTTCTTTACTATTTTTATTAATGACATTGCTTCATCTCTTAATGTGAACTGCAAACTTTTTGCCGACGACGCAGTGTTTTATGTCTCGAGAAGTTCCTTGGACGAAGTGTGCGATAACATATCGGAACTGACTGTGCATTTGTCGAGATGGCTTTTAGATAACAAGCTAGTAGCTCACACTGACAAAACTAAGTTGATGCTTTTTACTCCTAGACCCGTTTCCGTCCTGCGCGACATAACCTTCTATGGCACAGTTTTACAATGGGTCGACGAATTTAGATATCTTGGTTTAATCCTCGACAACAATATTTCCTTCAATAAGCACATCAACTACGTCTGTCAGGGGCTGAGTAAAGCCCACGGAGTTTTGCGTGCATTGGCGAGCGTCCTACCTTTTACTTCGTTAAAAACTCTTTTCTACGCATTGTCTGTTTATAAACTAGCAAACACTTTGGTAATCTGGGGGGGTGTACCTTTTAATACAGAGAAGAGGGTCATTACGCTAGTTAATAAAACATTGCGTTCCATGCTTAGGGTTAAGTATGATGTCAATAATATTCCTTTGATTATATAAGCAGTCTAAAATCTTGAAACTCGACGATATGTATAAATTTGAGCTTTTAAAATTCATGCATAGGGCACTTTTCCATGATGATCGTCTTTTTGAGTCTGCCTTCGCCTCTCTCGTCCCTCAACATTCCCATAATACCAGAGGCGTACGATTTAACTTGCCAGCGGTTCGTCTGGAAGTAGAAAAAAGCGGTACTGTTTTTAACTGCGTCAAATATTTTAATGAATTGCATGAAGATTTTAAAAAAGATTGTTCCAAATTACTTTTAAAAACGAAATTCCGTAAATTTATTCTTGACCAGTATCAATTTGACTTCGTTTGTCATGCAGGTTCTGAATATTTTTGATTCTATATTTCAAGTTTTTACCCGTCTTTAATCACTGTTATATTGATATTGCTTTGTTACGCTTAATTTTAGTGACGTCCTGTTATCAGTTTTCTTGAGTTTTTTTCCTTGTATGTGTTTAATTTAGAAACTTTCTGTTGCTCTTAACTTCTTTGACTTGTCATTGGAATAGAGTTTTAAATCACCTCTGTTGCCTGCGAAGCTTATATCTGCTTATGGGCATTCACTTGGATGTCTCCATTATTTTATAAATGTTTTTCTTTTTCTCTTTTGAATTGTAACTAGAGCTCCTTTGTGAATAAAAATCAATCAATCAATCAATCAATCAATCAATCAATCATTGCAATACCAAGTCGTATTAAAATTTTTTCACAATCTTCCGAAGAACTGATTTCAGTGATTTAATTTCGATCATCAAGAGATAAAATTATCATCAATTTCTATATTTTGTTGTTGAGTTTCAACTGTTGGGCCGTCTTAACAAGCTCATTTAGAACTTCACGTTCAGCTGTGTTCAATAAACCTGATACGTTGAATAAAATCGACGTTTTGGATCGGTAATGCTTTAATATATCAAATTCGTTTACTTTTGTGCTGAAAAAATACACCTCGATAATCCTCATTAGATAGCCTTTAGCTTTAGACTAGGTACATAAATTCAACCTCTAACAAAGCTCTATTATCCACGTAAATTTGCAAAAATTAGTACTTTTTACCGACCGTTTGATTAGTTTAGTTAGAATCGCATAAAAACATTTAAGAAACAAATTGTCTTGCGGGCATCATATCGCACACTCACGTAGATTTTTTTATGCGCATCGGACAATTATTGTTCAGAAAATTTCAGGTGGACGTTTCCGGTAAGAACCTGTGGCCTCATGAAATTATTTGTTCATTTTTCTTTGAAGCATGGCGCGTATAAGAGAAGATTTTCAAGACAGAAGATAGTCAGAGTGGAAATAAATTAACAATTATGATTTGTTTCTCTGTGCAAAGCTTGGTTCCTCACTAAAGTCGTTGTATATGTACTATGGTGAACTTGAGGTATTGATTTCCCATCTATGATCGTTAGATCCAGTATAGATTTCTTGTCAAGTATGACAATGTTCAGCATTGATTTTCTATCGCAAGTCTTGGTATTTAGTAATGGTTTCCAATAGCAGGAGATATGCGGGCGCTCCTCTGTCGACAGATCGGAGGTGTCGACGGTCTCGACACTCGCGCGACTGGTAATAAGACGATCCATCATTGCTAGGCTGTCAAATTTAAACGGTTAGGATTTAGTCACTCGACTTCGTAACAAGGAGAGGTAAACTACCGGCTTGATTGAGAGATCACGAACATGAAATCAATTACGAAATTTATGGAATCTGTAACACTACTACACGATATCAGAAGTTAATAATTCGATCTCGTTCAAGTTTCTGGGCTCTCATATAAGAGTGGAACGATAAAGACGTAATGTATTTATTTCTTTATACTACACATGTTGATGATTTCCAATTTGAGGAGCTGTTGAACCCTATTCATACTGATAATTCATTGTACGTGGACCATAAGTAATACTAATTAAGGGCAACTGGACCTGTAGGATACAACAAAAATTTTATTTCACTACTTCACTATTTATTTTTATTGAGAACATTCTCACATGCTGATTATTCGGTTATTTCTTACTGATTCTTTATCGCATGGTCATTGCAATCAACCGTGCTAGAAGATGGTTAATTATCGAAAAACTGACAGCGATTCCATTCCAATATTTTGTGAAATTTAATTTATTATTACTCAAAATTTACTGTTTCGTTGTAGTGGATATTTATATTTTTAAGTTGAGCTCTCTATTTTTTTGAGGATCAACCGCAGGAATTCACCTCATCCGCTGAATATTCAGTTAAAACGTGTATATTGCATCAACTCATTTCATCAACGTACATTCAACGAACCTATCGTTCGCATTTCGTCGCGCTCTGAATCATTTAATTAATTACATCATTTGTAGCATATCCACAACGAGATTCCTCTTAAGACTTTTCTGCATGTATTCAAAATAATTATACTCTCTATCATTTGGGTTTACATTCTATATTATTCTATGGATTGACAGATTTCATTCATTATTCGTTTCTATACATTAACCTATACCTAATAAGCATGCAAATTAGGCAACCAGCAACAGCTGTTTACTCGCTTCATTCATTTCCTTGTAAAGTTATAAAACTTTTAACGGATACACCTTCTGAATCCAACCAGCAGGGAGATAACTATGTGTCTTGTCATTCCGTAAAATTTATCATATTTTCAATATTTTTTTCAGATCGAAAAGGCTTTCAATTGAAGAACCATTTTCAAGGAGCTACGTAACTTCATCTATGTCATGGAGCTGTGAAGCAGGCAAACAATTTTGATCTAATCCAGATAGAAATTTGCATCAATATTTTATTGAGAATTTAAATCTTTTTCTTTTGTTAATCTAACCTAAATGGTTGAATAGCACTTGTAAGATAATAAAAAGTGTGTTCTACATCATTTAAGCCACCTGTGTTGAATGCCATTTTTGTTGGTCTTTTGCCATTTTTTTGCACCAATTACTTGATTTATCCAAGACCATAAAGATATGAATTACCAAATAAATAAATGAGATAAATCAGAGGTGAAATTATTGTTCACTGAAGGGCTCCATATAAAAATCCCATAGCTCGTTCTATTTCAACAGCTACGTGGTGATAAGTGAAATTAATGAACAATTTTCGAGATAAGTTATTGCTGAATTTCAATTACATATTTTACTGCCTTCTGCTCAATATTAATCAACACCAATCAACCGAGCCAATTTTTAAAAATGATTGACTACTAATTGAATGAACCTGTTCTTGTGCAGAAAGCTGATGTGATGTCAGAGTGAAATTAAAACTGGACCTTGCATAATATTTTACACGACGCAGAATTGCCGGGCATCAACTGAAGTCCCAATATTATGACCAAAATTAACGTTTATTTCGAGTGCAATTGAGTTCACACGAACGCCCGAGTCTCTTCGGTCTTGTGCAGCCATTGAAGTGATCCTCATCGTTTGAATTAATGCGACTATGCCATTATTATATTGGGGTGAGTGAACAGGAATGTTTCATAAACGTTTCCAAATTTAGATTCGCCTCACACTTCTTATGGTTTGATGATCAATATAATTACTGAACTACATCGCTTTTGTCCACATTGTTCAGATTGTTTGGCGATCTTTCTCAATTTGAGCAATTGCTTGTCAACAGCAAATTATTTTTTTTAAATCACAATGAAAATGCTTCGAACCTGCTCGTTAATTAAACAATTCCCTGTCTATAGGATCATTGTGTGCATGTACGATCAAATAATCCTATACGATCAAATGATCCTATCCAAATACGATGTGTTTGTACGATCAAATGGGTTTAGTAGTTATAAACGTTATTTTTTACATGAAATTATTTTGATGAATAAATGCGAAATTATAAGAGGAGTTGCTATATAAGAGGAGTTGCTATATAAGAGGAGTTGCTATATAAGAGGAGTTGCTATATAAGAGAAGTTGCTATATAAGGGGAGTTGCTATATAAGGGGAGTTGCTATATAAGGGGAGTTGCCATATAAGAGGAGTTGCTATAGAAGAGGAGTTGCTATATAAGATTAGTTGCTATATAAGAGGAGTTGCTATATAAGATCGCCAGATTCTCCAATATAGCAACTCCTCTATGAAGCGCCACTCATTCTGCTCGACTGGGCAGAGATTAACGAAACTTCGCTAAGTACACGTAACTTTTCGTACTTACGTTCAAAAAGTTACTTATCGCGTAAGTCAGTCAAAATTTGGCATTAACAAAACTGTCTTACGCAAGACTCATCTGAAAAGGTATTATCGAAACCATCCAACTAACTGACCAATCAGAGGCTTCGAATTTGCCATTCCTAGCTCCTGTCGACTCAGTACGCAGTGCGCGTGGGTGAAAGGAGGTTGTATTGTGTCAGCGTCATCTGCGTTGACTGACTAGGGAGCATATGGAGAAATGAGTGAGACGTTGTCTAAATAGCAATGACGACGCCTTGATTGTAAATTTTTGCAATCAAGGCAACAAATTACATTTTTCCCATTCAAAATCTGAGGACTTTTTAGAGAGCTAGCTATCTAGAATTTAGAACATTTTGTGAGTTGGAGTTCAACTATCAGCGGAGAAAGAAAGGAATTTGTTTACGTAGCTAGAAAAATGGTTGGCTTGTCAAACTCCACTTAGTTTTGAATCAAGAAGTCATGAAGATATTATTTTAGTGAATGATCATAAAACTCTTAGATACGAATATCAAGATTTGCTTGCAAATTATAGCACAAAAGGAAAAGAAATTAGCTGGCATAACTTGATTGAAATTTTTCTCAAAAAGCACCGTTTAGCACGATCACATATTATGCTAATGTTGAATTATTGACAAAATTCTATCACAATTCACCGTGTTGCAAGTAAATCAATAGTTTTATATTGCTTCGGCACACTCAAAACGTCTAAGTAACTCCACTTACGACACCTCCGAGCAGGCGTAGAGCTACGTACGGCTTCTTGTACGTAGCTTCCCGCGCAAATGTTTTGATAATAACACCGCTAGAGTTACTTCTTCATATCAGCACTTACGCCACACGTAAGTCGCTACGTGTACTTAGCGATGTTTTGATAATCCGGCCCCTGAGCATTAAGCACAACTTGGCTAGACAGAGAACTTCAGTCGTGAGCTTGAGAGTCTCCGTTTAATATGGTCGGTTTCAGCGAGAATCGCCGAGCCGTACGTTGACTGTTGTTTTCTGATCAAAATCTTCATCACAATTCTACGATTATCTAAATCATTATTAATGGAACTCCATCAATGCTCTAAAATTTTATAGATAATTAACTTAATTTACTGTTGGCTGTTTTGCCATTTTTCTTGATTATGATTTGATCACTACTCGATTATCGTTTATTGTATCAGTAACGTTACTTATGAGCTCAAATCTGTAAATAATGGGCTCGAATTTGCGAAGTGTTAACCATCATAAACTAGTTATTTTGTTTATTAATTTTAATAGTGAACATATGGTGTTCTGACAGCAGTAAAGCTCCTTTAACATTAGATGAGATGCTGCAATTGTTGCAGTTCTTAGCAGAGAAATGCATGTTTCCACTCACTGCTTGCTCTGTTAATTATTTTGGGTTTTGTTACAATTAACTTTAATTTATAATAAAAATATATAAATGATTATTATAAAAATATATTTATAATAATTTTATAAATAATCGTTTATATCATGTATTAAAAAATAAATAATATATTTTATTTATAATATAATAATAATTTATGTTAATAAAATAAAATTGTTTTCGCATGTAGATCAGTATTCAGTGGACGAGCTCTTTTTTCTAACGGAAAGCTGCAGTCATCGCACATAATCTGTTACTCAAAGACATGACCGAGCTTGTTGACCGCACACTCTGGCAAGTTGTCCAGTCTTGTACCGAGGAAGTTTCCTGGCATCGACTAATAACTTCTAGTTCCTAATATCGCTAACGTTCTGATGGTTATTGGTGTTCTCAAGCAAAGTTTGTAACGTGTGCACAAGTTATTAAGTAACTGGAATTAAATACTGGTTACAAGATTCGAAGTCTGTGCAGTTAAACTGTGCTTGTATATTTTCAGCGGACCGTTAGCATTCAAACTATAGCTGATGTCCGGAGCCTGCAACCTAATGAACCTATCAGATGAGAGGGACAAATTTTCAGTCTGAGCAATATTTGTCATTCCTTAATCTTTTAATTATTGTTTATTGAATTAATAAATCCATGTAATGAAGAGCAATTAAATTTTGCTAAAGCAACGGTAGAGTATTCTTAGCTCCAACTTTACTAGTTTTTGATTAATGCAGGATTAAATTCAACTAAAAATAGCACCCGCCAAATTTTATGAAATTTGATATTCGCATCAGACAATTTCATTGTCAATATGGCCTCTGCAATTCCATTTATAACTAAATCACATTCTTTAAACATAGCCTTCAATATCTAAAAATTAAATTAGAATGTTTTTACTTTTTATTTCTTGAACTCATTGATGCAACCTTTCAAATGATCTCACTAATTTTTTTTACCATTAAACGGGCTCCCATCCTTATCCTCAAATTTAAACGCATATATTTTACTAGCATCAAATTCAAATAATAATCTGTTCTCATAGGTGACTTTATTAATTGGTATATGTAATTGGTATATAACTGGAATATCATCGGATTCGTCGTGGCAATGAAAGTTATGCTGTCCATTAAATTGAAGACTTTGGGCCCCCAAACTTCGTAATTTAAAGCTTTTACACTAGCACGTTATAGTTAATAGTTTTGTGTGGCGACATATAGAGTTATTTTTGTGAAACGATGAATGACCATGAGACAAATATCTTGTCTCATGATATGTATGATAGTCGGCTATTAATTGTGTTTGTATGGTGTTCAATTACCATCGTACTTCCTTTGTTCAATTACCTTTGTACTTTTTAATTACATTCCTTGGTGTTCCTTTATTTACAAAAAGCATTGCATATTAATTTGTAAGTAATTGAAAATGACGTTCACTTTCGAGCATTGAATTCATTTATAATTTAAATTGCGTACATGAACTTTAATTTCTACACCAAATCACAGTCCCCGTTTAGCACGACGCTCGCTTCATTTCCGTGTCGCTTCACCGCTCGGATTAAATCTCAACTCCGTTGAAGCTCCCAATAATTGCCTCTGAATATTGCAGTTGCCCGGCAGCGATTTGGAAGTCTTAAATTCAAGCTTCCTCGAATAACATGTAATCATAATTGAGTCGACCTCGAAGTCTCCCAGCCAAATTCAATAGAAACGAATATTTTATTCGAGGAATTTCGACGTCGAATTTCGAAAGCTCTGTGTCCCGCGGGCATGCCGGTTGCTGGGCGGAGCTGTACGAGCACTTCCTACATCTTAATTGAATGTCGTGTTATTAATTTATGATTTCAGCTTAAGAAGATTAAGCATATATACAGCCCGTCTACAGGTCAACTAATTAATTTTTTTTGTTCTTAATTTTAAAATTTAATGACAATTCGCGAGTGTTGGAAATATTATCATATTTCCTCAATGAGTATTATTTTAATCAGTTAAATTTTATATTAAATGTATGTTTGTTCATATATTCCAGATAATTTTTATTTGAATCTCATCCGACATGAGCACAGATGAGAATTTGTTAAAAAATAATCACCCAGGATTCCTCCCTCAAACTGTGTTCAAAATATGAACAAGTTTTCATGTTTTCGAATCAGCATTAGTATTTAATTCTACTAACATTATTGCATAGTTCAAGTGAAGTTTTATGTAATATGCAAATATTTTTTCTTAACAAAAATTTCATACACGCAAGTCATTTCTGATTTATGGAAATTTGAAACTGAATTTCACCAATTACTGTTAAAATTGAATGATTCTCTGAGGGAAAAAAGTCAGTGCTCGGTCAATATTGTCGGTCGTCTCAGATCGCCGTGATTTCTAATGAGACAATGACGATCTTCTAAAAAAAATAATACTATATTTTCAGCGACAGCCATCCCGAATAATTAAAATCTAAAGCTCAACTTGCAGTTTTCGAGTCATCGTAGGTCATCAAAAGCTTTCCAACTGCTGTTGAGCATCCATTCCTTTCCTTTTGCCAGACTTAATTCGATCAAGAGTTTTTCGGCAACTTCGTTAATGGATTTTATGTTTGACCTTCGTCAAATGTGTGCTTCCTTATGGGGAGATCTCTGTGTAGTGATTAGCTGTGATTATTCGAATGATGATGTTTGGTGCTCATCTGGCGATTTTGAACATTATATTAATTTAATACAAAATAAAATTCGCAAAATGGCTAACACTACAACGTCATAGAGAATAACTCTTGAACTTACAATAATTATTATTTACTAAAACTATTTTGCATAAGTGCATTTAGGTTACTCAATTGAACTATTATTTCCTCAGTGTAAATAACAGCATGTTCTTAGACATATGAAATAACAAACAGGTTTTCCCGGCATGCCAAATTGTACCGTGGCAAACGGGTTTTACAGCGCTAGCTAGGGATCGTGATGCGGGGAGACTATCAAATCGATAGATTTCTCTAATATATATACCTAGCTTTCTCAAGAGTCTTGTATTTTCTTACATATTTTAAAACACCTCTGGGCTGTAATTTAGACAAGCTTACGTTCTGAGACCAGTTCGTGAATGGCATAAAGTTTGTTGGCTACCGCTGCTATAGTGAATCGAAATACTGTATGCCAGTCTCCATGTAAATGGAGGCCATAAACCCAAGCCAGATTAGAAACTGAAGCCGAACTTGCGCTTGCTTGTGTGCTAAAGTATTTTGTTTATGAACACAGACAAAATATATTTTTATGGCAGCCTCGTGACAGCGGAAAGGTTTTTGTACTTCTAATATATCTTTTATTTCTATTGTACGTTCTACACACCACTTATTAGTGGTTCAACTGTAGGGTTCACTGAGCTTAGTTGGTTTGCCATTATGGTTTAATATAATTCTTCATAACGTGAGAATCCTCTCAAATGATAGCCGCGAAATGATAGCCTCGATACATTGACAAGTGGGAAGAATTTGTCAAATTCGTACAAATTTCAATTAATTTTTAAATAGACGATATGAAAATTTGTAGAAATACGATTGCTGGAGTGCGGCTACGGTGAAAATATTATCGTGTATGCACTGCAGAACAGCTGTTGACGAAACTGGGGATCAATGTCACGGTACATTCTCGGAAGTTGTTTGTGTTCGTAGCGGTGCAGCTTTCTTTGTTCTGGAGTTAAAGTTTAATAAGATTTAAGTTCAGAAATAATGAAGCTCGCGCTGATTTAAAATACTTTTTCAGCGGTGTTCGATGCCGATAGCGATGCTGGTGCAATATATGGTAAATATCCTCATATAGTCATTAATTTAGGGGAATAAAGTATTATAGTTGACGAGTTAATTAGTTACGCCGTGTTCAAATTGCTGACGTAAAATGGTTTACTGGATGTTATTCTTATCATATTTCCTCTATTTAGAGTTGATGTTGATTTTTTGGCCTGCTCACCTTAATGAAAACAATGCAAATATGCAGTACCCTGTCCCTAATTAGGCACAAATAAAATATTCATTTGGAAAAGGCATAGGAACTTTAACGAGTTATGACAAATGACATTATTACATTCATTAAAAAATCAAATGAACAAGTGAAAACCCGTACATATACACCTACTTTTTCTAATAAATAATTTTGCATGCATCTATACAACGTCTAAAATCGTTCAAACTTTTGTAGCCCATTGCATGGCGACTCCAAAAGTTTTACTACTATATAGTATTTATTGTGATTATCATTTTACGAATAATTTATCTTTTGAATGTTATTTATATGTGTGGAGTAATCCCTGTGACGAAGGAAACTATTGAGAGGTAACTATTAAATAATCTTTTAAAAATTGAGAGGTGTTTAATGAGAGAAGACGAAACATGATTTTTTCAAACGGTGTACTCACTCCAATGATTTCAGACCCGTACGTTAGACTTTCAGTGTTCGTACTTATTGACAGTTCGATTTTTCGAATGCAAATATTTCACATTTATCTGTTCGAAAGAAACCAAAAACCATTTTAAGACAGTGAAGATCTTAAAGTTTCTTTATAATAAATTTTCAAGATAATCATTATCATTTTTCTTCTTTTAAAACATCTCGCTTAGGATAAAATTTTCTAAAACAATTGAAGTTTCTAAAACAATAATTTGACGGAGTCCTCGGTGTCAATAATCCTCTCATATTTCTATGGCAATAATTCGAAACGCATTCCCAAAGCTCTCCGCGCCGGATCAATGTCATCAATATTATGATGGACAAGGATTTCCACTCTGCCAGATTTAAGTTCAATTTCATATTTGCACTTTTCGACGCTATCCATTCATCGTAAAATGTTTCCAACCTTTGAATTTATTTAAATATAGACGAAATTATTCAAAAGTTATGCTGATTTTCACCCAATGGCTTCAAGTTTTCTGGGAAAATTGGGGCCTGGTAAACGTTGTGGCTGGGGGTTTACTAGACTATACGTCTCGTCTTGATTTTTCATATATTTAGAATTTGCTTGCAATCTAAAGTGCATCCAGCTAAATTAGCCGTCTGATAGGCTAGTTGTATCATAATTGCGAAGCAAATATCCCATCATTCTCTAATTAATAATATCTCATAATCAACCAATCGAGTAGAATTAAACAGAATTAGTTAGAGTGACATGAGATGCGACAAACAAAAAAATTAGTTGCACGAGCTAATGAACAGGTATAACTGTCACAATTATACACACAACTTTGTCGTTCTCAGTACGGATTTTTTCATGTTTGTAATTGCGGATTTTGCAGTGCGGACCATCACCAGAAAAAGAAGAAATTTGAAAAATTTTCAAAATACAAACCATGAAAAAGAGCTGATTTCTTCAAGACTGGCTTGATATTTACAGAATACGCAACCAACTATTGCATATCCTTACTTGTACAGGAGGAGATAACGCAGTTTGATCAAGTTACATTACTGTAGTTACAGTTCAGTAGTAAGTGAGCAATGATTGTAACTTCCAGAATATTACTAACGAAATATATATTCACTGATGAAAACACTCTGTTGCGGGAGAGCTGTAACACAAAACCTAGCTCCTTCTTGGTCTTTAAAGAGAGCTCAACGAATATTGCCTCGGTCATCCCACGTCGCTGCCAGCCAATGAAGTTCCAGAAAGTTTAACCGTAGTTATTGCAGAACAGCCTGAATAGTAGCAGGTCATATTGCAGATAATTAATTGAGGGTTGACTAGATCCAATAGGAAAATTCAGAGTATTCATGTTCATATTCAAATTAAAAAAAAACATAAAACAAAATTACGGTCGATTCGTGAGGTGAAATATCACATATCCAAAAATCACAAGTGGCCGAATTCTCGAACTATGCTATAATTGACTTAATTACCAGTCATGTGTGATACATTTTGGTGACTTCAAAGCTATAGAAGCTAAACTCAAAGATTGGAGCACTTTAATTGCAGTGTTACATCGGAAACAACTCATTTCACAGCTGCTTCGGATCTTTAACATGGCTCGACTAACATTTATATTGTATAATGCACATTCCTGTATGCAAAATATTACACCGTTGATGATTTGCCATGACGCTAACACAGGAGTCATTATAAGAGCGAGCAACAGATGCCAAAACTCAGCAGAAGTTTCCTCGCTGTTGTTTGGTTCAATCTTTTTCTAGTTAGTGTCACTTGTGAGAAATTCGACCCTAATGGCACTCCGTGTTATTGACTTCTAGATGGAACACTGCTATTTGAAAAACTGAGCTGCAAAGACACACATTTCAAGGTGAACTTTACTTGAGTACTCTAATGATTTATTATACCTCGAAATCATGAATCACGAACGAAAGAAAATGTTCCAATTATGCCCATATAGCTGCATAAGAATCAAGATTTCAAACTTTTGGTCTGATTTCACACAGAAATCTATGTTTCTTATTATTGGTAAAAAATGTATTCGAGGAAGAAAACTCGCGGATAGATTCTAAACAAACTCCAAATACTGTTGAAATTAATCGAGAATGAGGCCCTATACTCGTTGGCTTTAGTTTGAATTTAACATAAACGATAAATTGTCTGGCAGATTATAAAAGAGATTACAATAAACATTATACGTATCAATCATCTGCATTGTACACTCAATCATCTGTATTCGTAAACTCAATCATCTATAAGCGCCTGTCCAGGGCTTTGTTAAATTCTTTGAATGCGTTTTATTTTTTTGCGATAACTTTTTATTCATCAAGTTGACGCTATGGTATCAGCTTCGTGGTGTACTATAGGCATCATAAAATAGGCATCACAAAATAGGCATCACAAAATGTTCTTTACAATTATCGTGTTTTCAAAGCGTTTCCTCAACGTGATAAATTTGCGCAATATATTCTCTATATTTCTTTATTTGATGGCAAATAATTTGCCATCAGGTTCTAAAAAAATCATTACCTCGATTGAAAAAATGCCTTCCATACAAAATTTTAGTTTGAATTCGGTCTCAACCTCGATCATTCTTCCAACGAACACTTATCTGTCGCGGTTGCCCAATATGCATGCAGATATCTCGTCTGCTTTTGCATGGAGGTTTTCATATCAATGCTCTGCTAAGATGGTCACCGAACATCCCAGCAGGCATCTGACGTTGAAACAACGTTGATTATTGGTTGATTTCGTGTTTAAATGTTGAACAACCAAAATTAGACATCATATCAACGTCGAAATCTGACCAACACTAGAAGGGTTGCAAAACAACCTTATTTCAACGTTGAAACAACGTCGATACTGGTACGTTGAATGTTTATTTATTTTTAAACGTCCGATCAACGTCGAAATCTGACCAAAACTAGAACGGACGTAAAACAACCTTATTTCAACGTTGAAACAACGATGATATTGGTGCAATGAATGTTTATATGCATCAATCGAATAATGTTTTCCATACAAAATTTCATTCTGTATTCGGTCCCAACCTCGATCATTCTTCCGACGAACACTTACAGTATATGTCGTGGTTGTCCAATATGCATGCAGGTCTCTCGTCTGCTTTGGCATGGAGGTTTGCACATCACTGCTCTGCTAAGATGACCGAACATATGTGATGGCTCTGACGCCCAATGTTCACGTGAGACATCCCTCTGGAGATTCCATAAGAACATTATTTCTTTAACCTTCGGCGATGAGAGCATAAGATTAGAAGGCTGGAGTGTGAACTCCGTTGTTTTGTGGATAGAAGTGGATATATCTCTACCAGAACTGATTTTTTTTAAATATTCAATATTGAATAATAATAGAGCAAATTTGAACCGGCCTAAATCGCACCTTGGAGACTTAATTTACATTCCGAAAGTGCCAGTGTCGAATTTAGTCGCATCTGAACTCATTTTAGGTTATTATCGGAACGATATCTTAATTAACTAATTAATTTTTCAGTCGCCTAATTACATCTTTTTTCCACAGCAAGTAGACTTACTTGCTCTATGAATTATTTATTAAAGAATAGTCTACCTAAAAATAAATTCTAAATTTTGCGTACTCCTATCGGATTTCCATAAACATCACCAACCGCTGTCGTCAGTTTTATCCTACTTTTTCTAATTAACTCGACCGTGAAGAGTTTTTGGTTAGTATCTACTCATATCAGAGCTTACGAGTCGACTTTCATTTCGTGATATTACTTGTAAATTCCTCTTCCAAGCCGCAGCCTTGCAGTCCCACACAGCGTTGCTCCGGAACTGTAATTTTCATAGTGCCATTTATAGGCACAGGCTGAGTCAGCATTTGTGAGTCTCGCCTGTTGCATTATTCAGACACAGCAAGCGAGCGCGTCTCGTCTTGCGCCGCGCTGAGGGCCGTGAGGCAGCCTCGTCTTCCACTGGGGGGCGTGTCTAGCCAACTGAACACTGGACTTGCCGAGCTCACTGCATGAGTGACAAAGAAATTATTTGTTTTAAAGAATAGATGCTTAATTGCTGGATAGTAAAGTCGATCGATTTTCTTTTGACCACTGCATGACCGTCTGCATGACCGTCAACTGAACGCTGGACTTGTCAAGCTCGCTGCATGAGTGACAAAGAAATTATTTGTTCTAAATACTGGATGCTTAATCGCGGGATAGTAAAGTCAGTTTTCTTTTGATATCAGAGAAATTAGGTTCATGAACAATGTTTCTTACAATTTTTGTTCTTGGTTACGTTCTATTAATTTTGGAAAAAAATTTAATTTTATTTTAAACTTCTGCAACATATCCCATATTATTCAGTAAAAATATTACAGATATATTTTACATTCAAGAATCTGTAATAATAATTCCTTTAAGCACGTTCGATGCTCCAGTGATAAACAGGATACGAATATTTACTTCTATATTAAAATTAAATGTTTAAATTTTTCTTACACATGCATCTGGCTCATCGATAATGGATGGCGCATTTAAAAACTATACATCCGATCCGATTGGTATTCACTTTATGGGCGATGTATTATTGTGGCCTTAGATTACAAAAGACATATTATTAATGCTGCGGAAAACTGGTTGTTCTTTTAAAAGAGCACGCAAAAGCTTGCACGAATTGAAAGAATTTAAAAATTTGGAAGACGAATTTATTTCAATTTTATTTGAAACTCATTATTTCGTTTAATCTAATTTGGCATATTAACGCTACCTGGCTTTCATGCCACTGGAAAAAAGGTTCACGTGTAAAATTTTTCCCCGGGATAATGAATTAACCTTATGGTAATCTGCACTTGTCATTCCGTCATTTTATGTTCATTCTTCATATCAAACTTGTCTCTTTACCTATCGTTCGCGTAAAACGTGTGTATTCCGGCAAGATGAGTGCTTAAACATTTCCACCCTCAATTGTAATTGTTGATTGCTGCCCGAAGATTGCAAATAAAAAGTTAAAACGAAAAAAACCTGGTCTTGGCTTAACATGATGAATTTTGCTGGCCGGTATAGGTTCAATTAATTACCTCTGGGATTTTGGTTTAATTTCATCGAATAATATTTTTTCCTAACTAAACGATTAATATCCGTAACAGATTTTCATAGCTAGATTTTTGATAAATTCCGCAATGTTAAACTTCTACAAAGAATACGGCAGAAGTTGAACAAAGCTAAAACCCTAACAAAATTCAAGGTATGCTTCAGACTCTGCGGCAGACTCGCTATAGTTAAAGTTATTTATTGCTTGGGTCTGCTTGGCCGCACGATCAGGACTGCTTGGCCGCCCGATCGCTATCAGCGACTAGGCAGAATGATCAGAATCACCTTGCCAACTTTATAGTCCGCTGAGAGTATAGCAAGAGTGGGCTTAGACAAGCTTACCGAGCCTGCAAGCTGCCCAGGTTCTGCACTTCATGTCACGAGCGGAAGTGCACGGAGCAGAAGCCTCCCGAACGTTCATGAACGAGCTTGTCAGCACCTGCAAAACTATACCCTAACAAAATTTACAGGCGTGAGCGAGCCTGCATTAGGGCCGCCTAGCACTCGTTCTCTTCGGCTAAGTTCTCTATGTCCGCTTCGGCTAAGGGTTCAAAGGGCAGCATCTGAGCAGCTGGCTAGTTCGATATAACTCGGCTCGGCCAGCCCTTGTCATACTCTCAGATGACTCTGAAGTCGGATAGGATATTCTGGCTATATTAACTGATTTCGATTGAGTGGCAAAACAGACCATGAATAACTTTGTGCCGACTGTAGTGACTATTTAGCCGAAGCCTAGGCGGATCCGGAATTTTGTTAGGGTATATGAGCTTGTGTAGGAATCCGGTCGGTGCCTGTTTGCGTGCGTGCGTACGTGCGTAATTGTTTTATTGTTCGTTATCATTCGCTCTCGATTGCTTTAATGCACAATTTGAAAAATAACACGAACATCATATTTTCATTTCTTTCTTCTTAATGCTCTAATTTGTGCAAATAACGGAAATGGATAATTTATATTTATTGATGTGTCACTGGAACTAAGATATCAGAGTGCGGTTATTGTTATCGTCGCCTGGTATCGCGGGTCAAGGAGGAAACATTATGCTGTAGGAAAATATCTTCTACAATTCCCTCGCATACCACGGTATGGAATCCACTATTTTACAAAGTCATTTTTGAAAGGCAAACGGAAAAACGCGATTATTTACAGTTTACCGAAGAATGGAAAAACAAGCAAATCTTTCACGGCAGCGAAGAACCAGAGTTGATTATGTGAATGGCTCATCAATATTAGGAAATTATTCAGTTTTAACGTTTATTTTTCAAACTATAGTATTCATTCAAGAAACTGAAAAATCATATTCTGCATAATCAAGAGAGGAAAATTGTATTTATTGTCTTTAGTCGTTAAACACGCGTCGCCGTAGCGTGCTGCGATGAGGCTCTGGCTATGGATCGTCAAGACCCACGTTCGAGTCTTGGGAGTGACTCGTCGTTCGTTCACCGCACTGTAGTTGAGTTGAGTGTAATATAATCTCTAAATAACTGTTCGCTGTTTAAAGACGTTAAAGATTGCACTGCCATACTGGGTGTGTACACAATAGTATGCTAGTTAGTACGTTTTCTATGGCTGTAAGTGCTTACCAACAGGATTGCACTATTGGAAAGCTGTTGTCAATGATTTATACTATCGGAAATTATTCACACCACCGTTTATATTTTCGTCCGCTCCCAATGCTTGGGTGAATTTCGATGCGGCAGCGATCAACATAACATAGATTCCGTAACGCTGTTATTGCTTGGTATACAATTAGTTGATTTTCGATAACTTCTTGCATTATTTCTTCGGCTGTGAGGAAAAAAGTTTTTTCCCGTGAGTATTTTTACAAGTGATTCTGAGTTTCCTGAGCATGTTTTTTGTATTCAGCGCTTTGCCGAGACTGGCATTGCAAGTAAACAACGAATAAATTCAATTACCTCCCTTAGTTTCACTGCGAGGAAACGGGGGCGATTTTTCATCACATTATCAGACTCGGCCAGAGCTGCCCCCGGATACGGGAACGAGCCCAATACGAAACACTCAGTGGCCGCCAGAGTCGAAACCAGAATCTCGCGGTTGTCTGACTTGAGATCGGATAGTTGAATTAAAATTCAAATGCCTAGCCACCCCGCTGCATTTCTTAGAAATCTGAATATGAAACTAAGTTTGTTCCATGTCTCCTCGGTAGGTATCTTTCATATATTGAATTCGGTATTGATATAATAATGTCTTGCAACTGCCAAGGAATTGTGTTCTATACAAACTCAAATTGTTGCGACACGTCTGAATTTATAAAACAGTTAGTTTGCGACACAACATTTTTAAAATTCACGAATTTATCTAAAATATGTACTTGTATATTTTATAAAGGACATGGCCGCACGAAGAATCCTTTATTGGAATTGTGTACCTAACATTTTTACTGTTCTGGCCATTAAATTTCATTGCTATACATCAACAGGGAATTGATGCTCGATAACCAATCCTGCATTGCCTCATAAGCAAGAGACTCCCCATAACTGCTTGTGATAAATTGCAAGATTCATCATAATGAATTATCCTCAGTTAGTAATTAGCATCTTTCACATTCGCAACTGAGGATAATTCTGTGGGTGACAGTTACTCGAATTTGAGCCAAAGTTATTCACAGAGTTGTTTTCATACTCTTTGAAAAATGTTGATTAGAACTATTGATAATAGTTGTAGTGCATTTATTTTGTCGAGTTTATGAACGTTAATTAAATTTTTGATATCCACGAAATATTTTACGAGCCGCTGCCAAGC
The DNA here is from genome assembly GCF_000764305.2 of Hyalella azteca. Lineage (NCBI taxonomy): Eukaryota > Metazoa > Arthropoda > Malacostraca > Amphipoda > Hyalellidae > Hyalella > Hyalella azteca. Next base: position 21,243 of record NW_025932197.1, on the reverse strand, counting down.
ACTTCAAAGGCATTTTTTATCGCCTTATTTCCATTCGATCGATTGCGATTCGTTTACGGGCTGAGCTTATGGAGTGATGAAATCCTATATATATATAAATATAATCCTATAAATCCTCATATAAGCTATGACATCATTCAAATAATGATGTTACTATACCTGCTTCGTAGTAAATTTCTGATCTAATTCGGTTAGACCAGAAATTCCTAATCCTAATTTTCATCATTACGTACATTAATACCCAATATTGCAAAAATATGGTTGTAACATTAGCATAAATCTGGCCATCATGGCGAATATAAAGTTACTTCTCGCGGATATTTTTTCATATGTCGAGCTACTTATATCTGCAGTAAGCCCTTGGACCTCCGGCCCTATTTGATGCGTGTTTGCATCAACCTTCCTAGCACGGCAATCTGCCCTCGCGTCTTATAACCTAATTGCTCAGCTAACATGCAAAACATGCGTGTTGACGTACACGCGCGGGCGTATCGAGCGCCGGTCTCGTATTTGTCACAGACTCAATTTATTGAACCTGATAAGGAGATTTTGCGATGCTGACGAGATTGGACTTGATTGCTTACATGAACCACAAGATGCCAAAAAGTCGGACCATCAACCTTGGAGGTGATATAATTTATTCGTCTAAGTTGCTGAAATTATTTTGAAACGTATCACTGATATTTGTTTGATGGGATCAATAAGCGCAATATTTGGAAATCAAAAAAATATCGAAAATTTTATGGTCCGAAATGAATAGACCAGTTTGAACTTTTTACAAATACCAAGATTCTTCAGCTGAAAAACAACAAAAGTTGAAGAGAATTCTTCAGCCCCTGAATAGATGCTACTGAGTTTTAATTTAGAATTTCAGTCGTTCTCCGGTATGTATTTACTTTTATAAAATAAAGGAGATATTTTTGAGAGACACCGATATACTGATGCGTAAAAATTCTTGAAATAAAAGGCTTTACTTCAGCGTTCAATATTCGCTGTGTTCGTATTGTATTTATACACTAATTTTGATCAGCATTAATAGAATGAAACGTATTAGTATGACGTCAAACGACTAAATTTTCTTATGTTAATTTCGGGAAATTCTTATAAATATCTTGATATTACAGAATTAGTTAAGAGTAGTCTCTTATTTATAATAAGTAATGTGCTCCGTCCGGGCGCTACTGGACGTCACCCATTCAATTAATCCCATAAGCTTACATTTTATGTCCTGTGAATTAATTTCACTGCTTTGAGATAAACTTTCAATTAAATATGGAGTTTCATCAAATCATATTGAACATTATACAAATATTGACAGATATTTTTTGTTTTATTAATTGTTTGTGATCGTAATCATCGTTTCATATTACATTACAGAAAAATACATATTTGGCTTCTATAGATAAATTAATTTGAAAAAATTCTGATTTGAACGTCGGATTCAGAAGTTATTCTCATCTAACAAAATCTTTAGCATTTATTAATAGCGATTGACAGGACAAATTTATTTATAGTTGTATGTGAGAGGCGGATAGTGAGAATTATTTCTAGAACTTCCACACACCAGAAACTAGTTCGAACGATTCTATTTTTTCTCAAGCTTAACATGAATTTTCAATACTTTTTTTAATCAAATAACCTTCTACTCGCAAGTTTACCTTTTTCGATTTATCAGACAGCAATCTAAATCACATTCAAATTTATTTTTTTGAATTACTTCTCAATTGTGATGTAGAATGAAAGATTATTATGAAGCTGACAAATGAAGTTAACGATAAATAAGCAGGTTGAAAACTCAACTGCTAAAGTGGGGCATTTTCAATAATGTGAGAATGACCTCGAAAATATCAATGATTCATTTTCCATTTCAATTTTAATAAATGTCAATATAAATAATTAATATACAAATGTTTAATTAATTTTCTGATGCACAACGCGAACTTAATTCCGATAGAAATTATTCATACCAATCATGGAGGTTTTTACTGATTTTCCTCAGCTTTCATCCATAGACGATGATAATAAACGCATGCACGCAAGTTAAATGCATCTGAACTGAATCCTATTTCCAATCATTAGAGCACGAGGCTTCAATGATTTTTGCCTCACCTGACAATCAGGCCAAATATTTATCGTATTCCGCGAACAGAAGAAATAACTGTGAGGAAATAGTCGACTCGGGCTTCGTACGCGTTAAAGTAACTCTGTGGTGGAAATTTTATCGAGAATTCTGTTGTTTTCTCTATAATTATATAATTGTTATAAAGCATCTCCAAAAAACTACAGTGTAAACCCAATAAAATATTATTAGAGCACGAAAACAAGTCCAATTTGACTTACTACATACTTTATTATTTGTACATGTATAACAGAATCCGTAATTCGGGGCAATATTTTGCAATGTCTACACTGTCAATTTTTTTATCATAAACACTTTTGATTTTTGCGAAGCACGTAATTAGTAACTTAACTCGTATACAATTAGTGAGAGATATTTTTCTTGTTAAAAGGAGTAATACTAAGAAGTACATACGAATGAAAACATTTGGTGGACACTAATGAAATCAAGTGCATGATGATGGTCTCATTCAAAAATTACTCCATCAGCGGCTCTGGTGCGACGGCTACGGGATTTCTCCCGCCTATGCGCTTCATAAGTTCAAATTATTTATTTTAAGACAGTCTTTCCGTTGTCCTGCTAGGATGTAAATTCTGATAAACGACTTCAAATATTCCTCATTGCACGCACGTGATATAATCTTGAATAGATACACCTTATGGTTTAGCAAGTATTATGCTACGAGTTTTTAGAAGACTTGCATACATCTTAGAAGTGTTGTGCAAGTGTCAGGAGTCGCATTTAAAATTCAATCGCCATCAACCCTTGACTGCGAATTACGGATTTACGAGATCTTACTGCATATTACGAAAAAAATAACAAGAAACTTCTGTCTAAGATGAAGCTTATACTCAACGTTCCTAAATAATAATTGGTACTGAGGCCTGGATCCTTGGACCTGCGGTGCAAAATCACGATTGAACGCAGAACTTGCTGTTTAAATCTTTTGCACAATCGGTGCCAAAAGGCAAGTGAACATTTTGTCCTGGGCAGAAATTTTCTTCGCTAATTAAGCCCTGCCTGCAATCATCACTCTTTTGGCCACATTCTATTACTTTCTTTGGTGCTAAGAGACTACATGGAGGCTGGCGCTCCTACAGCGGGAATTTTTATTTCAACTATCAGCTTTTGGATAAAAAACATCATCAGTGAGTTCAGATTATTGCAGAGTATTAAAAAACACTTATCAAATCTCCATATTTACGGTATCTTGACACAAATGTCCGACTTCATCTTTACATTTAGTTTACCTGAAACAATATTATTCTTTCTTCGATGACAATGAATTGTTTATCAGTATGCATATTAGAAAATTCCACAGAATTTTTTTTTTTGAAATGGTAAAATATTACCATTTACCATTCAATTGCAACGTTATCGGCAACTTGTAAGCTAATTGAAGTCATTATAACTTACATCTCAATGTTAAGACCCTCGTGATGCGGATTATAACCGACACGACCACTAAGTACCCGTCGTATGATCTTACATTAGTATACCATCTCTTTGCTTGCTATTCCACAGCATTCAAAAGAGCAGCTTAACGCTTCTAACTCGTTATAAAATATTGGACAGTGAATTAGCCTGAGGACGTCGACCTGATGTCTCAAAAGGATCAAATATCAGCGCATTGCTGAAACTTAACTCAGAGCGGCAAGAACGTCAATATACAGTTCGTTAGCAGTAGTCGGCATTACCATTATTCACAGGGTAATATGAATTCAAGTGGCATTGTTTTTTATGTTATCCAAAGCCGTTTTAGTTGATAACAGCGTAAAATCGAGCATCTACGCAGGCTTCCTACTGGCTTCTTTCAGTGTAGTTATATTTATAATTTTTTATGACTATAATGGGCCCGTTTCAGAGCCACGCATGTCAGATTCTTTTGTGATAGCTTGTCACGCTACTTGCCTGGCTGTTCTGTCTCGAGCTCTCGAAAGATGCGGTCTCAGTCCCGCGAATACGTCTACATAGGATCCCACTTTGCTCAGTTAAAATTTGAATGGGCGTTGGCAGAAGTTGACGCAGCAGAACACGGTTGCCGGTAATTCGAAATTATTCAATATTAGCCGTTTATTATCCCGTGAGGGTGTCACGCAAAAGCTTACAACATATCATCACTATTATCACCCTTGTTGGATGAGATAGTGCAAGCAAACGCTAAATTTCGTGCAATTTGTTGTACAAAATGTTATTCATTCCGTTGCCGGGCCCGCCTCATCAGTCGCGGCGCCGCATTAAGACTGAAAATGTTCGTTCGTACCTGTGTGGGCTCGAGTATTTGAACATTGCCCTTTAAATGTTCATCAACCCTAACAAAATTCGGGGACCACCTAGGCTTCGGTCGAATAGTCGCTACACTCGGCGAAAAGTTCCCAGTGAAAATTTACAGACGCGGCAGCTTATGATTTGGATTACCAGAAGCTGGGGCGACTCTAAATTTTGTTAGGGTTATTCTAGGTCAGCTTGGCCACCAGGTCGAAATTAGAATCTGGTCAGAATCTCCTATCCAACTTTATAATCACCTGAGAGTATGAAAAGGCTGGCCGAGCCGAGTCATACCATGCAAGCTCACGAACTGCCCAGAGGCTGCCCTTTGAACCGTGAGAAGAAGCTGATATAGATAAGCTGATTTACGTGTTCCACGAGTCCTAGGAGTCCCTAATGCAGGGTCATGCACTCCTCTAAATTCTGTTAGGGAAAGGACAGCTATAGGTGCAGACTCGCCTGGCCGATTTATATAAGAATCTAGTTGACACAAATTAACAAAAGCTGACACGGGTTGATCCTACTTCGTGTGTCGTCACAATTAGGGAACCTATATTCAATTATTATAAATAAGTACAGCAGCAATTAGTGTCATTTATTCAACTTCCACTTCTTAGCGATTTACCAAACGCCTAAAATTATTTTTTACTAGATTGACCATGTAGAATGGGTCTCTCTAATAACGTATGTGAAAATGGCCTTCCCACAAAATGAAACTGTCCGAGTACGTTGCCTCCCACGAAGTTTTGAAGGCATTAACTAAACAGATCTTGGCAGATACTGATGTTTCGGACTATTTCGGAAAAATTCTGTAATTTACTGGCCAGAATATCGCAAAAGTTTTATGAAATTATTTCATTATTGACAAAGGACTTCACAAAACCATATTTTCAGCAGATTGCAAATTCAGATATCTTTTTAACAGTTTATAACAGGATTGTTCTACGGCTTTCGTCTCATTCAACTTTCGTCTCATTCAATGCGCTAATGGTTTTTTTAGTCCGTCTAAGATTCTTCGTTCAATCAGTAAATTGGACCATCGCTCTTTGCTGTGAAAGCAGCACAAACGATGCCCAAGCAAACAATTTGGATTTCTCCGCGGTATTTTGTCCAATTTGAGGTTCGCTAGAATTCCTTGTCCAGAGCAATCACGCGGCCTCAAGTGCTGTCCACCATTACTTGGGTCGGCTTCGAGCAATCATTTCATTCAGCTCGAGTATCGCCGATAGAAGCTCGATATCGGGAGAGCCACACTCCTTGGAATCTTGTTCCGAGCGTCAATGGAAACACTTTACAGGATTTGAGTCTCCAGCAGTAATATTTGCCTTACTCTACAACGTGCATATGATCCAGGAATCAAAAATTTTCACAGCACACATTATTGCATCGAAATAAGGATGAAAATTTGAAGTAGTATTTTAGTCTTTTCTAGTCTGCAGAAATCGTAAAAGGTTTCTTTTACCAAGAAATCTCTATCAATCATTCACTGACATCAGCTGTCATTACTTCCAATCGCACTTCAAAACAGTCACTGAGATAATATATTGACAGATCTAAGAGAAAGATGTTAATTTTTATCCAAAGGATTTTTAGCAGTAAACGAACTACTGCTAGTTACATAAATCATATTTGCAAAATGCTAACCAGAGTGTAAATAAGTATGCAAAAATAAACCAATCCAAGGATGCTAACGAAAATATTTCTAGTGCAAATTCTATAGAAATTGTATGAGTTTGAAGTACATTGAAATTGAAAAAATGTGTTTCAAGAATAGATTTCTATCGATGTGGTTTTCACCGAGTATAATGGTAGAAAAAAAAACATACACAATCGGTAAAGCCGCCATGTCCAACCCGAATACACTGATTTAAGCAGCGCCCTCAACCTGAATAACTTTCTTCTCCATTAGGAAAATTACTTGGAACGGGAAACACAGGAAATTCTTTCCAAATTGTGAACTGGGGTATATGTTTAATCTATCTGAAACTCAACCTGGCACTTGAATAGCTCCTAAGATATAAAAAATGAATTTTAAATTATAGTTTTTTTTGTCCATGTAAGTGCTACACTTAGGCAGCAAATGAAAACTTTTCCTGCTGCATAGAATATTATTAGTTTCACACGTTAATTCTCGCTTCCTATTTTTCGAACCAATTTTTCAGTCTTACTCAACATATAAGAAACGAATAATTTCAATACATCTTCAACACCAAATGAAAATATTTCCAGTGAAATTTCTCTGGTATGTGTGTAACTATTGCATCAATGATAAGTACTTAAAAATATGTTGGTCAATATCACGTTTAATATTCTACATATTCTATATAAACAGCAATACTATATGAGTATAGTGTATACAAGCACTATTATATAATGTATCGGTACATTATTCTTATTTTAATGCTAGAGCCTTCCATTAAGGCAAGTTAGAACAAGTTATGTTCTATTTAACCAAACTTGTTATTTCCTTTTATATGTATTATGACATAATTTCCTGACATCGAAAATTTTTACGTCAAATTCCTTCCAACAGTGCTCCATAGCAGGTTTTTGATGTATAAGATCGTTTGATATATACAGTAAATCTGCTCGTTATGAATCTTTTTCAGACACAGGATCTCACGGCTATAGTTGCAGTGAACTCAAGGACTTCCCTCCATCCCTCATCGCTCTTGCAAACAAGCACGGCTAGGCTCGTCTTCAGCTCCGTTCGCTTGAGTAACATTGTTAGGAGGCCTTCCTCTGCAGCGCCTGCTGTCTCTCATTCTGATTTTCTTCACGCAACGCCTGCAGTAGCGATTTGCTGGGATTTTTCCGAAACAATAATTATAAAAGATCGGAGTTAAGAGAACTGCTTGTAATTTTTGCTAGAATTCGAGACCTTGTCAGTAATTGGGAATGCGGTGGGGTTACAGCTCATTGTGTCAGTTCCTTGGAGCTTCATTAGTTTCACATTTCTGGAGAATGAAAATATATAAGTTTCGTGTTTGTTTATCGGCCGAAAATGTATTATACTTTTTATATATATATATATTATCATAATATTATTATTTTATTATTATATATTTTATTTTGCAATGTCGGTCATGCAAGGCGAAGTAGTGGAAAATTTCTTCAAAAATACCTATTTTTGAATATCGTCAAGTTGCAGCAAAGCGTTAACAATGACGCATTCATATCTTATATTTTGTTAAATTTCCTAGTTAAGATTGCCGTTTTATTGGGCTATTGGCTATTAACCCACCGTTGTGCCGCCTATAATCTACTATCGCCACCTATAATCATCGATGCGCCACCCTTAGTTTTTATTCGGGCTTTGGCTCGTGTTGCAAACTCAGGAATACAGCGTGCTTTAAAACTCCGAGCTTAAACTTCAAACTTTGTTGAAAAATAAAAGACCTGACGAGACTTAAAAACTGTCACTATTCATGCTACAGCTTTCCTGTGCCTATGATTTCGTTAGCTTACGAAAAAATTGCTAAATTTATTACCACAAATTTTATTCAGTTTGCGAATGAAAATTTTTAAAATGAACATAATAGTTTCAATCTTAACTGATTTATCATCTAATGAAAAGGTTTAGTTATCATTTTTGTTGTTTTAAATTGAGTTATTTTGAGTGCTATTGATCGTATCACATGCCTGCAGCTCTAATTTAGGTAAGTTAGTCCATGTTGTTCGTGTCATGGAATCTACTTAGTTCGTGTTGTTTGCATCATTAGTAATTAGTTCATGTTTTTCGCGTCTTGATGTTAATTAGTTCGAGTCTGTTGTTCGAGTCTGGGATTTCATCAGCATTAATCACTAACTTCAAACTGTCACCATTCATGCGACAGTTTTCCTGTGTCTATGATTTCGTTAGATTACGAAAAAATTGCTAAATTGGTCGCAATAACTGTTATTAATTTGGTGAATGAAAATTTTTTAAATGAGCATTAATAGTTTCAATTTTAGCCGATTTATCATCTAATGAAAATGCTTAGTTATTTCTTTGTTGTCTTAAATTTAGTTATTTCAAGTGCTATTGATCGCATCACAGGCTGCAGCTCCTATTTAGGTAAATTAGGTCACGTTATTCGTTTCTTCAATGTATGTTATTCCATGTTGTTCCTGTTTTGGAAGCTACTTGGCTCATGTTGTTCGCGTCTTAAGTACTTAGTTCATATTTTTGGCGTCTTGCTGTTAATTAGTTCAAGTTGTTCGAGCCTGAGATTTCATCATTATTAATCACTAACTCTACTCATTCTGCATTTAATTTGTAAAGCATCGCTGAGCGGTTTTGAGACTCGGATTTAATCAAGGCGATCAGCGGTCAAAATTTTAAAATAAGTTCTTTTATAAATTTTTGCTGCAGCCCACTCATTATTAACTTCAACTCAACCTCCTCACAAGTTAGTATGAATTTATTGAGCCATGAATGCATGAATTTAATTTTATATTTGAGTTATGGCAAGCATGGTATTGTGCCACTCATGCTGCTTAAGCATAGTTGCGCACGAGAATGTTGCCAACATAACTTTTCTCACACACCTAAAATGGTAAGGAAACTTTCATCATAGGTTACAACGGCCATTATTATTTTCTCCTCTCCCAAACATTTGTTTCTTTTTTGTATTAACTTCGTGTTCCCATTGAATATAAGTTGACGTATTTGCCAGTTGTAAAATCAAAGACTCGTTCATTCTCGCAGATTTAGGTATTAATTATTTAACGCCTAAATCCGCGGGATGAGATCAAATATTTGCTAAACTTTCCAGTCACTGCCATGCATTCTACTTCTATTTAGATTACAATTTTATTATAAATAATTCTTCACTCGTGACTTGAGAATTTTTCTGACTGGACTGATTGTCTGAACAACGTTCATTTATCAATTTCTAATCTCTGTTCTTTACTTCAGTCCTGCATCATTTACACTAACCAAATATTTTTTTACAGGGAATATGGAAGACTTGACTAACATGTCGGTTTTCAATCTTGAATTTTACCTATGTTACATAAAACCATATTTTCAATACTTCATTAGGCATTAACTTCACTTTTCTTCTACTACGCCCTCTCTAACTATTATTGTTATACTGTATATTACGAATTTAAGAATTAAAACGCGATTACATATTTACACGATTAAATTTTCTAATTTCGGATCGGCATCCTTGTTGAACTTTCCTGTCATCTTCCCTCGACGCCACAGCCGAGCACTTTCGCTGAATTCGAAATGAAAACAAATTACAGCACTTTGCGCACCTGAATTCATTTTTTTAAAGAATAGGAACACGATGCTCCAGATTTCTTTTAATTATATCCCTGAATGTGGACTAAATACGTTTTCCAATTTAATTATTATTCCAAAAGTGCATGAAATTTACTCATCATTCTGTTTAATGGTCGACCATAGCCCACACTTATATTGACGCCCGTTTTTCTTCCCTTTTGCTTTTAAACGGTGAGAACAAACTGAGGCTGCATGTGAGAGCATGGCCATGTCAGTCGCCTCGTCGCCGATGTAATGAGTGGATGTCAACAGTGGAGCGTCTCTGGTCGTCACTTGAGGACACTGTTGTAGCTGAAGTGCAACTGAGTGACCAGGAACACGATTTAACGAAAATCTCTTTTTGGTTTTTGTTTCCTACAAGAATCTGTGGGGTATTGCCACCAAGATATCAAAACAATATATTTTTTGTGTTTTATTTGTTTTGATTTGAATTTGTGTTTCAGTGCAGAAGCACAGCCCTTAATCATGACTTCGTGATTTGCCAAAGCCATTATTGTGTTTCACTAATTGCGTTATTATAAGAAGTTAGTTGTCGGCAGCTATATAATATTTGGCACATGTGAAAATTTCAACTTGAATTTCAACTTGAAAGTGACATGAATTTCTTCAAAACACTTATAATGTAGAAAACCTTCAAAAATTCAACAATGGCTTCAGTTTAAGTGCTTGCAGTTATATTAATAAATTGGCAAAAAACATTTCTGTAGTCTTGAAAGAATGCAAGCATTTTGCCTCGGAACATTCGATATGTTTTGATAGTTATACATATTTCTCTAATAAGTTAACAAAAAAATTTCTTAGGTTACGGATTTTATAAAGTGGATGGAAAGAAGTGATTTTTTCAGTCTTACGTTCACTGTGTCTGAATTATTTCACTGCAGTGCGCGGACAATTTGTGTGTTGAAGAATGCTATTTCGTTGCATACAACGTTTTCCTTTTCAAAGCGGTTCCTTGGAGCTTAATAACGTATTCAGCCTAAACTATTAGGAATGATTTTTGGCTTATTACTGAGGCTTCCATCATTGCAAATTATTTTATCAGTTCAACCCTTGCAGTTCTCTTATTTGCAGATTGTTTATCAGAAAGAGTTATCTGAAACTTTTTTGTGGCACAAAAAGTGCTATGATCTTGCTTTGCAAGTGAAAATTCAAGTCTATAAATTGTATTATTCACGAGTTATTCAAAATTGAATTAATTGATATTAGTGAATTTAGAGTCTAATCACACATAACAAGACTCTATTAGCTAATTGAAAATTGTGAACAACCATGTGGACTTTCAGTCGCATTTCATTGAGCTCCATTACCATGATGAGCTTTTTTCTACTGATAAATTCATCGACAACGTTGTCATCATCTCGGCTGGAAATATCGTCGCCTGAATCGCCAGCATCGTCTGGTTTGGCAAAGTCACCGGTTTCGTTATCGTCGTCACGCTTGCCTGCATCGTTACCAGTATCACGTGAGCCTATATCGTCACAATTACCACGTTCGCCAGCATCGTCAGCTACGCTGCCATCATCACGTTTGTCTTCTGAATCAAAGACATTTTCCGAGTCATCGTCGCACGATCTGCAGAATTTAACGCAGGCATCGCATCTCAGAACTGCTCGTCATGCAGGTTAGTTGATTCTGCAGCGTTTGATTCAATGTTGAATTTCCAGGTGATAAATTTTTGTAAATGAAGAAGATTTCGATCAAGTAAGTAAAGATTTTTTTTCGAGACCTGTGACGGTAAATTAAAGCTACATAATGTTTTGTGAAAGGCCATATTGGGTGGTTCTTTAAATGTTTCCTGATAGTTTCCAGCCATATTCAACAATTATTTAAATTACTGATTACTTTAAGTAAAAATATTGCGCCAAAGTTAAGACACATTTCTTAATCGAGCTTTGGAGCTTCTCCCTCCCTCCCTCCCACTATGACACACTCAATGCCTGGTTGCAATTTCAAGTTTCAATGAAGGCAGTTATCAGCTGCTTCTTCCTGTGTTTCTGTTGTCATTTTTTTCATGTTGTTTAGTCGTCAGCCTTTCCTTAATGAGCCAAACCAATTTTCTTCCCTGTCATCTGCAACTCTTGTGATGATAGCTGAGCTCATTTCCATGAGGTTCTTTTTTTGTGATTGGATCCTTACCGGATTCTCGAATTGGGATGCTATGAGATCTATTGAAAAGAATAAAATATTCAAATTATTATACGAGATCAGCGATTGTATGCCACTCTTTATGCAAAGAATATTTTAAGTCAGAGACATTGCCAATTTCTAAATGTGGGGCTTAGTTTCTCTTAATTCCGGCCCTTCATCGTAACAGCGGTACTGTGAATTGTAAATTGTCTTTAAAATATTCAGAGCAAGCTTCAGTCTTGCTATTTCATCGGTCAACGAATTAAAAATTCATTGAAAACAAGTCAAATACAAACTGCAATTCAACACGCTCAGATTTATGCAATGTATTTATGAGATCAAAGATCATTTTTGAAAAAAATAGGAATGCCTTGTTGTTTAAACGATGAAAACATCTATATTCAATTTCAACACTTCATTTCTTTATCAGAAGGCTAAAATGCGAAATGCAACTTTTAAGTGATACAATAATTGAGCTATTCGCCTTTGCATGAAGTGTAATGAATGCGTGATCGGCTTATAGGTTTCAAAATTACACCTGGTTTTGCCACACATCCTATTCATAGGGGTCATGGATGAATTTGAGAAGTCTCATGAGATTTAAAAAAATATCTCACATTCCTCAGTCATAATTTAACGGGAGTTTTGTCGACCTAACTATTATTGCTTAGGGCGTTTTTGGTCACATTAATATTACAATCCAGCTCGAAGCGCGGACGATGTAAAATGTTTGCTTCTCAGAAATCTTCTTAAAATATTTTTAAAATTTTTCCTGTCAATTTACTTTGAGTTTCATGGGCGATTATTTTTTATTCAAGGCGAACTGCAAAAAGAGTAATTGCAGGTTTCCATCATAACTTCTTTTAGAATATAAATAATTTTTTGTACCGCAATTCACAACATTCGTAACTAAATTTTATTTGCCGAAACTTCGTGAATTACGAGGCATAATGCAAACCAACTGTTATCACGCGACTACCTTCTAGAACTGTTTCGTTTTAGAGTATGTCACTAAGTGTTTCTTCATGACCGTATTTTATGTAGTGTCATTTAGAGCCGCTCGCTTCGCCGGCATAAGAGTCTATCACCTGCTGCATTATTCAGGCTCGGGTTGTAAGCACGTCTAAACTTGCGGTGCTAAGAAAAATTAGAGACTCCTTATACTCTTTCTGGTGCGGGCCATGCCAAGAGCACTTCGTCTTAAGTGATGTTTTACTCTCTTATTCCAACCGAAATGGGATTGATTAAAGTTTGTCAACCTCAATCTTAGTTGATGTAATCCTCATGATTATCCCAAATTTTTCAAAATTTATGTATCAATCTTCGGATCCATTATAACTAAGGCTGTCGTGCTCTACCCATCACTGATATTGTTTGGAATTCACCGCTATTTGTATGTTTTGACTCTATATGCAATTAAATTTTCAGGGTATCCTTGTGACACAGTCGTAAGGCCATGGTCACTCTGTGGATGTGACTGGTCACACTACAGAGCCACGCTTCACAACAATCTTGATGAAACATTGGACCCTGTGAACCGGTTCACTTCGGGCCGGCTTGAGGGTTCGACACCGGGCCGCGGTGAACCCACAGGACATGACAGAACCCTTGAGCCCAACTCGAGCATCTTGACGAACCGTGACTGGGCTGGCGATCCGTTAAAGCCGCTGCTTCTTTTTCCAAAAGTATATAAAACTCTGGGACTCCAGCACAATCGTATGAAACTTCGGACATCGAGATCCACTAACTCATACAAAAATTTCCCACGAGATACTTTAATTGACGCCATAAGTTCAAACGACGCCCCGGCGCATTCAGTCGGTTTGCTTTCAAGCACTTACACTCAAAACCGGCAATTTTCTTCAGAATTTCTGACCCGAAATGAAATGTTTATGGACGCCACATCAGGCAGGAATGACTTGGTTGGATCAAGTTACACTGATGCAAATGATTTTGATGAACGCCCCTACAGGCCCGCATCACACGACGGACCGGTGTGGCTGTTTGAACCGCCACGTCGCTTTGTCTTCAGTAACTCGTCCGGTGGACACATCGATTGTAAAGTGGGCAACGTTGAGCCTCCTGCCGTAGTCTCATGGCGTGGTGAAAATCTTCTGCCTGTTGACGACGTAAGTTTGGTTCAATTATTATAATTCTGAATTTACCTACGTGCAACTCGCCTGGTTTTTCTAACATAATCTACGTAGTGCAAAAATTTATTTTTTCATTTATTTTTAATTTTTTTCAGTTTGTTTTTCTCTAATAGACAACCAATAGTTTTTCTATGTTTATGCTTATGCTTGAAGAATAATTGATGGTGATGATTTACTTTTTTCTTCTTGCGACAGATTTTCTCCGAGTTAACTGTGAAGAAATGAAAATATTTTGATAAGCATGGCGTATTTAAACCTGATTTTAAATTGCCGATTAAACAAATTCTTATCAATAATTTTCCTGTTTTCAAAGGTACCGGGTCTCGTGGCAGTACACAATAACGGAAGTCTTGTGTTTCGCCCATTCAGCAGCCACTCCTACAGCTCCACTCTACATTCAGCATCGTATTCCTGCATCAGCAGATTTTCAAACGGGGCTTTGCTCTCTCTTCCAGTCCGCGTCAGAGCTGGTGAGTCATCCTTAACAAAATTCGGGGTATGCTTCAGCTTCCGCCCCAGAGTTGCTATGTTTGCGTAAGAGTTAATCTGGGTCAGTTGGCCATCAGTTGCCATCAGCGACTAATCAGAACCTCCTTGCCGACTTTATTGTCTCCTGTGAGTAGGGGAAGAGTTGGCAGAATAAGTACCAGGCGCTTGTAGCTGTCTGATTCTGGGACCGGAATTTAGACCGAAAAGCGGACATATAGGAGCTTGAGGACTATGCTCCCCGAGTCCAAGGAGGTCCTTAATCCAGAGCCGCCCTCAGCTCTGAATCTTGTTAGGGACGCTCGATCTGTGTGGCATGAGCGGGTGATGGTAGATCGGGTATCAGGTTATCAAAACAATTTTGTTCGATAAACCTGAGGCTCGACTATAGTTTTAACTTTAATTGGGACAGGTCAAGTTTAGGCCTAAAATATTCTCTTTCTGGCCATGAGAAAAAAGTCGTCTTGCGTTATATTTTTGTTTCCAAAAATTATATATTATCTAGCCGCCGTTTCGTTCGGGTTCTATTTTCGCAATGTTTTAATACGCTATTATTTTCCCTCAACATAGTGGTTGACGTCACTTACGAAGCACGCGTACGTGACCAGCACGTAATGGCCGGCAACGTAGCCGTGCTGACGTGTGAGCTGCCGTCCTACGTCAAAGATTACGTCACCGTCACGTCCTGGCTGCGCGACGACGCCTTCAACATCTTCTCGTCACTCAGGGGCGGTGAGTACAGCACCATATTTACGTCACCTTAACGCGGCAACATCTTCCCGTCACTCAGGGGCAGTGAGTACAGCACCATATTTACGTCACCTTAACGCGGCAACATCTTCCCGACACTCAGGGGCGGTGAGTACAGCACCATACTTACGTCACCTTAACGCGGCAACATCTTCCCGTCACTCAGTGGTGGTGAGTACAGCACCATATTTACGTCACCTTAACGCGGCAACATCTTCCCGTCACTCAGGGGCGGTGAGTACAGCACCATATTTACGTCACCTTAACGCGGCAACATCATCCAATCATTCAATAAATGCGTGTTAAAATGTTAGTGATGAATTTAAATGAAGAGAATGGATGTTACAAATTGTATGGCGGTTAATATGATGACATGATTATTTTAATATAGTGGCTTTCTTAATCTCTTCTCTGTGTCATCCACTCAATCCTAGAGCATCACTGTTCAACAGGTTGTATCAGTAATGGGCCCCCCTTACAATTTTTCACATCTGAAAACAGTCTTAAATTATTTTAGCAGTTCTAATAAAAATGGCTCATCACATTAATCAGATTTATCAGTCTTCGTTATGATTGTATTTTGGCCAGTTTCTTAGTTGTTCCATTTACTTCAGTTTCGTGCTATCTGTAACCTATGTAGTAATTTTCGTTTATTTAAAGTAATTTTTAAAACATGGAATTTCTTATTTATCCTATTCCTCATAAATTGGTTGTGAAATTATATAAAAGCGTTCAGTTAGAACTTACTTAAAACTCTGATATTCAATAAAATACAAAAAAAGATACCTTCGAAAGATTTTTCCGCCGTTTTTTCATTCTTTCCCGCCGAACTGTGCGCCGTTCATTATTCATATGTTGCAACTTGTTCAACGATCCGCACATCAATAAATATTCTCAGGAAAGAAAAACGTGGAAATAGATTAGAAAACCGGATTCAAGAGTGTATAGAATTATATAAATAATTATTCACAAAATTTCACAGGACTGCGCGTAGGCTGAGATGTTGGAAAATATTTGGTTTAATTTCAGGATCAGAAACAACACGCGTAATTACAGCAGAGATCGAAAATCAATTCTTACTGAGAATGGCAAGAAAATTCTGGTGCTTGTCTGCTGCAGATGCTAATAGAATTTGCTGCACAATTGAACAAAGAATTATTCAATAAGAACGATAATTAGAATTATCGTTCTCAAAAATATGGGTTCAATTAAACTTTGTGGAATTGTCGCCGAGAGTCGCCAAGCAAATCCTTAATTAGCTTGAAGCGCTTCCGAGAATCAACTTATGCGTTGAGGTTGAACAGACGCAATGGGCTTCGGGGAAATTTTTAAAGGGTCTACTTAAGTTCTGTTGAGTTGTCTTTTTATGTCGAAGCTAAAGTGTAAATTTGAATTCAGCTTGGGCAACACAAGCTGTCTACAATGATAATTTTACTTGAAGGATGGAAAGAACAAAAATAAAATCAATGACCAAGCCAACATTTGTTCCTGATTGCATAATTTTTGCATAATTTTTCGAAATTAAGCTCTGTGCCACAATTTCATTGCGCGTGAATCAAATAATAAAATAGGATTTCGCAATCAGAGTGTAGCAACCTTGGCATGCGTGTCTTCTTCGCTGCCAAACTGAAATTTCATTCCAGTTAAAAAAAAATGTTTTGAATTAAATGATACATATTCTCTTAGCTAAATGGCCATCCATGCGAGAAAGACATCGAGTAACGTATGCTTGAGCGTGGAATGCAAGATGAGAAATATTTGTAAATTTTCCTGCGACATGTCGCAACTTTAACATCAACTAGCGAAATATTTGCCCTAAATCGATCGCCATTTTTCCATGTATTCCCAAATAGTTCGCGACTCTCTGACTGGAATTTTCCAATTCCGATTGCTGATTCAAATATCATTGCAATGACTTTTCGTAATTCAACAACTTCATTTCCATTACGGACTCGATATCGATATCAAATTTTTCTAAATTTGCATCATAACACTTTAGAGGATGAAGACTATAGGCTATGATGGCAGTGCATGGAATTTGCATGAATTGGGGTAAACTCTGAACTGATCATCTATATAAACCCATGGTCTTTAAAGAACATATTTACCAATGCCATCCATTATAAAGAAAAACGATGTGAATATCTGACGAATATTTACTTTGTTCTCGTGAACTTTTGGCTTCATAAAATATTTTGCAAATGAGAAGTAACTCAGGCAATGCCATTATTTGTTATTCGAGATCATTTTAGTTCCAATTTCGTTTAGTGGCAGGACAGAGACTGATTTCTGTGATAATATAGTATTGATATTTTTCCCCGCATTATATCGTTGAACATAAAAGATTTTCAGTGTATGCATAATGTATGCATGCGATACTTTCTACTTCCATATCATTTAGTTTACTGCATTGGTACTATAACAAAATCAGTTATGAATTCAAAATGCAAGTGTAGGCCATGCTAAACATTTTCTATACCAAAAATAAATGACTACTCTTCAACTGGGTATATGTCATCTCAGTTCCCTATAATTGACCATAATATACAATACTTACAGACCAGTATTTTGCTTGTCTGATCATGTCTGATCACCACTCGCGGATATTGTGCGGGTTATTAAGCGAGATATCTGCAATGCATTGCATGTTGCACGAAGAAGTTACTGCGGGGCTTGTGGCTAGCTTTGTTCCATGTTCAAGATTAGATCCGACATCGCGTTATTCGTTGGTGTTGCTAATGGCTAATTATCCCTGGGAATTGAAGCAGAAGCTGCTGCTCTCAGAAAATATTATCTTAAATTCACGGCTGTGTTTCGTGGCTTTCATTTAATTTTTGAGTCTTGAAAAATCCAGAAGATTTTAGCTTGCGTTATGTTTCTACTGCAGCGTTGAATAATGTATTTGACGAGTGACGTTGAAGAATGGGTTGAAGTTTGAATGAAATACACTTTCCGTGGTATTCAGAAATTTAAAGTTTACAACTAGCATTGAGAAACAAATTTACTGTTCATCCACTAACAAAATTTAAGGCATGCTTTATGCCTAAAGTTGCTATACCCACATTACCAACTTATTGACGATCATCAACCAAACTAATCGCCATTGGTGTGATACGTAAAACTTCTACTATGTTTGATATTCTACACAAATTGATATTAGTCACCATAAAAACTTGTTTTTATAAAACACAAATTTAAAATTGAAGTATTAAGTCAGTGCACGAATTCTTCCCGAACGTTTTTGTAAATATTGAGGGAGTTCCGAACAGGCTGATGATTCACAGTTGAACATGAGTTGGCGCTTTTAATATACCTCCATGCGATAGAGATATATATAGTTACACATTTTGTATCGATAAATGTATAAATATAATTACACATTGGCGCGTTTAATTCACCTCTATGCGATAGATATGTATATACTTATACATTTTGTATAGATAGATGCATAACTGTATGGAACGCGGACGAATAATGACCAGAGAATACATTATACTCCAATTATACTTCATCTCAAAATCATCGATGAATTCAACTCGCTTGGTGATACCTTTGACAACAACGTCAAGCAACTGACTATACGAAACACTGGACCCTGCAAAAAAGATGGAATTCTCCAAGAGGCCGGTGTAGATTGTAAATTTTGCTTCAAAGACTTCTTCCTAATTTTGATTACACTGGACTAATTGGACCAACAACCACGATTTTGATTATTTTAAACAAGCAACTTCATCTCAAAATTGTCGATGAATTCAGCTGGCTTGGTGATGCCTTTGACAACAGCGTCAAGCTCCGGACTGTACGAAATAATGGACCCTGCTAAAAAGCGAGAGTTCACCAAGAAGCCGATGTGATCTGTAAATTTTGCTTCAAATAAGATTGTAGACTTCGTAATTTGGACTTCATTGGAGTTATTGGACTAACAGCTACGACACTGACTCCGTTTCACCTGCCACCTATAGTCTGGAGGAGAGGGAACCCCTTGAGACAAGCTATCAAGACCGTCGCTCGCACTGTGCTGGAGGAAACCAACAGCATCGTCATTGCGCAGTGGTGCCCATGTATTAATCAACCGACGATGGCTGGTCGATCCCAGCTACAGTATCTACAGTATCTATTTTTATACTACCGAAATTGTCCGATAGATTTCAGAGTCATTGCGATAGATTTTCATGACTTTGCGATAGATTCCAGAGTCATTTTTCGTCTAAAATTTTCTTATTGTATCCTATTTACGTGTAGTATGTACTTATGCCCACCAAAATTTCATTCTTCAATGCTTCTATTAACTTGAAAATGAATGTTGATACGTTCGAAACGTCGTTAAATATATTATAAATCCTTGCTGAGACCTGTCTTTTGATCTGTTGACGTCATCTGAAGAATTTTTATCCCTTGTAAATTGGAATATAATGCATTCTCTATTCATTATTCGCACGCGTTCCAACAAGAAAATTCTGCCATCTAATGCTAATATAGCTGTATATATAGTTACAAATGTTAAGAACAGATATGGGCAACGACTACTCTTGCATTGAATTTACTGTATATTCGATCGGCTTTGTCCAAATATTTTTAAAACATCTCTTAGAAGTGATACCTCTTTTACTTTTTGGCCTTTGAAGAGAACATTGGAATTAAATAATTTCCATGGAGCCGAGTTATATAAGTTCTGTTGAACCTTCACATGTGCTCCTGTTGAGTGAAATGAGATCTGTTGGACCTTCATATGTGCTCCTGTTGAGTGAAATGAGATCTGTTGGACCTTTATATGTGCTCCTGTTGAGTGAAATGAGATCTGTTGGACCTTCGCGTGTGCTATTGTTGAGTGAAATAATCTCTGTTGGAACTTCACACAACATAACATAGTGATCTCGGCGCTGAAGTGTAGGCCTGATGTGGCCTGTCACCGGTTCTTTTCCTTTTCGTGCCTTGTTCACAGAAGATCTAAAATCGTGTAATTTGACCGGATCTTTTCACGACTGACGAAAGTTTGAAATTTCTACTCGACTTCCACCGGGTTCGACATGGTGCTAGGCATTTCAAATCTGAACATATATTTTTCCATAGCTTTATCTAGTCTGTTCTTGAACGCGTTCATACTTGGAGCGCCAACGATGTCATCGGGGAGGCTGTTCCACATGTCGGTGATTCGAAGCGAGAAGAAATTTTGTCGCGTGGAGAAGTTGCAGCGCAGTTTTTCTAGTTTATAGCCGTGGCCCCTGGTGTTGGTTCTTGTTTCAAATTCTAGTAACCTTTCGGGGACCTTATGTGTTCCTGTTGAGCGAAATGAGATCTGTTGGACCTTCACGTGTGCTGAGCTTGATTGTTGAGTGAGCTTGATTTATTTTAAATGTTCATTCGTTACCTTATCTTTAAATAGGCAATATTGAGGTAGGGGTGAGTTGAATACTGTTCAGTCTTCCGTTTCCATGACAACCTTACATTTATTTGTCCCTGCTCAATTTGCATTCATGTTTTTTTCCTTTCCCATTCATTTTGGCTTTCATGTTGATATATCGTGAAAATAATATTGTTTAAACACTCAAACAAGAAAAGACGAGGAATATGGTACCTATCCAAACCATTAGAGCTGTGAAGTGTAAAAAAAATGATTGCTCTATGACACAGTGAATATTACGGAATTAAATGTAACATCTTTTAACTCTATAAATGCATTATTAAATTTTTTTTAAATTCACTCTTCAATGCAAGCGTCGGTCTCAGTCCGTCATTTCCCTCAAATCGAATTTTTTTTAAATTAGGAATTGTCATTGGTTGGTACGAATTACTAATAAACATTAATTGAAATTTCATCACTTTTGAATCAGTCAGGAGATGGAAGCTGGAGAGTTGTTTATTTCATTTCATTTTTTCGAAGTTCTTGTAGTCATTCCACAACTAACGCATCAAAATTTAGTTGTTAATCGTAACCTAAAAAATAATCGTTGTTACGTCGCCATGAGACATAACTTAACCATTTTAATTAAAAAATGTAAAATTCTCATATCTTTTAGTTCTTGAAGTATTTTTTAAAGTAAAACTGATTGACATGTAAATAATAA
>NW_025932196.1:0-653 GCF_000764305.2 Hyalella azteca | reverse complement strand
GCCATTTCGCAAATTTGTCTCTGTTTGAGACGGCATTTTGCAGAGCACCTCATCTTCTTGAGAGGTGACCTCCTATGGTCGAGCCGATCCCACGATTTTGCTCCGTGTGATTCTTTTACGAGTTTATCTTCAATTAATTGTTTACAATGACTGCCCAAGGACCCTACCTCATTTGAAGAACAACATACGCCAAGCCAGTGCCAACACACCCGTCAATATGCCGCAATGAATTTAACGAAACTTCAAGGATGGTCTAACTGAATGCATTGACAAGAGGGCTTTCATTTGTCCGATGTCATCTTTAAAAATAATTTATAGAAAAAATTAAATGATGTATTTTTCAATACAATTATATTGTATTACTAGTTTATTTTTTCATTACGAGCTTTCCAATCAGAAAGTTCACGTGCATCACCCGGTTTTATTACCAAGTCAAAACCAATTCGTCTTCTGACGAGACAATATCACTACAACAGATCTCAAAAATTATTTCAAAGAACGCTTTTGTCATACACTTCAACAGATGGAACTTTCATTCGTTACTTTACTTGCAAAATGTGCACGCCTATACAAACTATTCTCTTTTTCCTAGTTTTCAAACTATTCTCTTTTTTTTCTCATACAAACTATTCTCTTTTTCATTTTCATAGTGC
>NW_025932195.1:0-770 GCF_000764305.2 Hyalella azteca | reverse complement strand
AGTGTCGCATCCTCCCAACATGTGAACATGCTAAGGACTTCCCTCATTCGGTATGCCTCATGGATGCACTAGGATGCCGTGTTCCATTCTCGAAAATTTTTATTAATGACATTTGTGTCGCGGGCTCGTCGTCTTTTTGATGATGGCTGATATTCGTGACCAATGTGCTGCCATAAAATTTTGCTTACTTCTGTAAGACTGGCACGGAAATGCTACAGATAGCCTTCATTCATGATGAAATAGGAAGAACGGAAGTTTTTTAGTGGTTCTCGAACAAGCCCAACAATAAAACCTACCCTAACCATGCGTTTTAAATTCAATCCCACAAAATTAAAGTCGAAAAATCGAGGCCGTCCTGAAATAGAACCAAAAATAGCGCTTGAAATAGATAACTAGAGCAGGCGAATATATAATAGCAAAATAACACCCTCGAATAATCTGTATAACACAAAACGATTGTGATTTGTACAGTTACACCAATGACCTCTTCCTTATCAGAAGAGCAGATAAACGTCCGTCTGTCTGTCTGTCCGCGACTTCACGTTTTCGTCGACGAGAAAATGCGCTCTCTGTCACTCACTGCAGCGAGTACTGAGTTATATTTTTGTTCAAATACAAGGAAGAAAAACATGAAGTGTGAGAGTAAGCGAGGTGCGGCAGTGAGTCATAAAAAAATACCCCAAAGCGGAAAAACCTGTACGGGTAATCCCCCTCACCCCCTGAATAAGAACCTGCGTTGCAAGCACAGTGCATACAAGCCGGCAGACGCG
>NW_025932194.1:0-533 GCF_000764305.2 Hyalella azteca | reverse complement strand
ATCAACTAATGTCATCTGAAGAATATTGTTCGACCCTGAAAATTTAAATTGACGAATTCTCTGGCCATTAACCACCCGTGTTGAAACATACATATACATATACACACATACATTGGCCCATATATGAGACAAGGCATTCGATTCATAAGAACAGAGTAAAAGGCCCAAGATTAAATAAGCATTGGCACCTGTCCCTGCCACTGTTGCCAGGCCTATCAGACTTTATAGTCGCCTGACAGTATGATAAGAGTAGACCGAACCGAGTCATACCGAGCTAGCAAGCTGCCCTTTGATCCCTGAGCCGAAGCGGACATGGAGAAGCTGATTTACATGCTCCCCGAATCCTAGGCGGCCCTAATGCAGGGTGACGCACGCCTCTAAATTTTGTTAGGGATGAGCCGCATCATATATTAGCGGCTGATATACGTGCTCCCCGAGTCCTAGGCGGCCCTAATGCAGGGTGACGCACGCCTCTAAATTTTATTATGGTATACCAGATTTTATTGCATGAATTTCCATGTATTGATTGATAG
>NW_025932193.1:0-1622 GCF_000764305.2 Hyalella azteca | reverse complement strand
GTTCATCGAATAGAAGATAAAAAATACTTGTCATTTTGTTGCATTCCTCCAATTTGTGTCAAAAATGATCACTGCAGCGCAATGAGATAGGCTTGGTTGTCGTTACTTATCCCTAGCCGGAAGTCATGGAATGTCATTAACGTTCAATTGATACAAACTAATTTACCAAATCAGTAAATATTATTGGCCAACATCAAAATAATTTGTCGAATGAAATGTTTTCAGCGCGAAAATAGTTCATTTAACGTTATTAAATGAGTAAATGCTCATTTAAGAGGGCTAATGCTCTCATTTCTCACATTGAGTGTTGATCCCAAAGAGAGTTTTGTCATAATTTTGTCTGTGCTTGAGAACTAAATTGAAGCCTCTGTCAGCAGCGTGATTATACAGGAGGAAAAGGCTTACGATGGACGCTGACATCACGACCCATAACAGTGCTGGCTTTTCTACTCGCTTTCTAACAGGAAATGTCATTTTGATAGTTCGTAGTGCTCTTTATCATAGGTTACTTTTACAACACTTCTCTTCAACTTCACTTATTGTTGTTTGTTTGTTAGTTTGTCTGCTACAAATTTTATAATCGATATTTAACACACTTCTACCTCTCCAGTAGATCTGAAATTTTGCATACTTGCGTTAAGTTGGAGATAATACATTAATCAAATGACAAAATAAATAATTTAGAAAATTTATTTTTTTTCAATAATAAAAAAATTGAAAAATAAATTTTTCTGCAACAAATCTTTAAATCGATATTAAAAACAATTTTACCTGTCCAATCGATCTGAAATCGGAGACAATACATGAATCAATTGACAGACTAAATAATTTTGAAAATATAAATAATTTTATATAATAAAACAATTAAAAGTTACTTTTTTAATTTAAAATAAGGTTATAAATTCATTACACATGTTTAACATCGGAGATACTGGATTCTTTAGAAGTGTTGTCTTTAAAAAGCAATTTTTAAACGCATTTTATTTCTTATTACGTCAAAATTTTGCAAAGTTGTATCCTTATAAATACCTGAATTCTCTGCTCTGAAATAGAGAAAAATTATACCTTCGTTTATTATGTATTTGGTACTAGGGATTCATAACACCAATTCCTCTATAATCAAATATTCTGAAATTTAATTAAAAAAACGCATTAAAAAGTTTACCTAAACATATTATACTATTTATCTAAATTTTAAAATATTTTCAGGATAACTTCCAAACTAAAAACTTCTTAATTCAGGAAAGCTATGTGTAAATTATCAACGATAAAGGAATTTTTCAGTGATAAAATTCACCATAGAGCAATATTCTGATGAATGCATAAATATATGTGAATTATTTTGTTGGGCAAAAGGGTCAAAAGGAAAGATTGAGAATATTTTGCTTGTACGAACATCCTTCCATAATTATTCTCTTTGTGAATTTGTTTATCGTCGTCATCAAATAATTAGAAAACGCATTCTGAAGCTCAGTATATATGTGCTTCAGAATTAATTGCGATTTTTCTCATCAGTCAGGTTATATACAGCCGAGAACAATTTCAGCCGAGAACAATTTCGGCTACAAATGCCTGCGAGAACAGCTTCGAGTCAGGCTCGCGGTGTTGGTATCCACGAGGAA
>NW_025932192.1:0-937 GCF_000764305.2 Hyalella azteca | reverse complement strand
TATTTATTAAATATTTAAATATTAATATGTTTTAAAAATATTTAAAATTATTGCCAATTTGAAAATAATAATAAACAATATTAATAATAATATCAAAATATTTAAAATTATTGCAAATTTATTAATGAATTAAGCAGACTGCTTGTCATAACCCTCCCCCCCCCCCCGCAGGTGGTGGTGCGGGAGGTGACCAACACGACGGGGGGGCGGGGGGCAGCGAGCGCCCCCCTCCCCCTCACCGTGACGCTGGGGGACGTCAATGACAACGCCCCCCGCTTTCCCATCCTGCCCCCTCTCGTCATCCCCGCGGGGGGCAAGCCCCGCGCCCTCACCACCGTGCGTACCTTGAAGTTAATTAGTCTATTTAATTAGCATATAAATATATTTAATTATATTAACTATATGCATTTATACTATATAATATTATATCATTTATATTGATTAATTTATAAGAAGTTACCAAGTTTTAATTAACATATAAATATATTTAATTATATTAACTATATCCATTTATATTATATAATAATATGTCATATATATTGATTAATTAATTAATAAGGAAGTTACAAGGTTCGCTGTGTGGCAGGCTTTCTTTAATAATTGCCTGATAATTAAATTGACTTTCTTCATAATAATTCGTTATAGTTTTTAGTATAAATAATAACATTAATACTAACTAATAATATTAATTAACTGTTTATTATTATGAAATACTATAGACCCCCGTCCCCCAAGACCCCCATTAATGACCCCCATAACCCCCCTCCAGGTGAGGGCTGTAGACCCCGACGAGGGGGACGAAGGGGGGCTGGAGTACCGCCTGGTGGGGGTGAGGGGGGGCGACCCCTCCATGGTGCAGGTGGAGGGGGGGACGGGGGAGGTGCGGCTCGTCGCCCCCGTCCACGCGGGGGACTTTTTCCAGATACACATCGAGGTG
>NW_025932191.1:52712-59085 GCF_000764305.2 Hyalella azteca | reverse complement strand
GTAAAATCAATTTTATTTTTTGGTAAAATAACTCCAAATAACTCCAGGTTGTGGTGCATTGTAGTAGAACTCTTCTAGTTACATATGCAAAAGACAAATTTTAGGAAAGTGTCATAGTTTGCAAATGGGGGGCAATGGGCGAAATGTGACCACCTAATGACAGCTGTGACGGGGTAACATTGACCGGTTTTGAAATTAAGTTAAAATTACCATATATAAGACTCTGTAAAGTCTGAAACATAAAGAAAAAAACATTAATAGGTGTATCGAACATAAAATATGTTATATAGGTACCTATGGTAACTTAATTTCCAAGCCGGTCAATGTTACCCCGTCACGGCTGCCATTAGGTGGTCAAAGTTACCCCATTGGGGGGCGGCGCCCCCATTTGCTAACTATGACACTTTCCTAAAATTTGTCTTTTGCATATGTAACAAGAAGAGTTCTACTACAATGCATCAAAACCTGGAGTTAATTTACCAAAAAATAAAAAAATTGGAGGGGGTACTCCAACAGGCTTTAAATAATAGCTCTTTTTCGTGGGTCACATTTTTAATTTTTTAACCTATTAGATATGCTAACTTTTAAAATCTTTCTATTGTGTTAGGCATAGTGACAAACCACGGATTTTTTAGAATCAGTTCATTTTTAATTTCCTCATTTACTCATTATTTAAACCAATTTCTTATGTATGATAATGCAAGTATCCAGGATACTTTACTGGTCTACATATAGGACATTAGGACTCAAAAATGAACTTGAAGGAGAGTCTAAAAAACTCTCTGCTTTGCCACTATGGTCACTGTTATGTAGCCTCAGTATTAGGCCTTTGGTGGCCATTGTCAAAATTTTTCTATGTCATATCATTTTTGAGTTTTGGGGGTTTTTGTTAAAAAACGAAAAGTGGTCAAAGTTACCCCCCGGTCAAAGTAACCCCATTTTATGGTACTTACTTACTGCACAGTGGCATATTGGCACTTGCCACTTGCCGCACTTGGCTTTCTTGGCAGTCATTGCCAGTCAATTTAATATATTTTGAAGCTTAAAGGCTGTTGGCATTAGACTCCTGCGTCTCGAAATAATTTTCTCGAAATGAACCGGGACAGACGAAATGAGACGAGAAAATTCCGGGAAAAAAATAACGGGGCAGAAGGTAAAATTTGTCCCGGAATAAACGTATGAACCGAGACAAGACTTCTGTCCCGGACTTTAAAACTTGTGTCCCGGTAAATTATGAACCGGGACGAGACAGACAGATTTGAAACGAGACATAACGAGACGAGACGAGATTTGTCTTAATTATTTAAGACAAAACAAGTTTTTCGATTACGATGCAAATTATTTCAATGACATGGGTTAAAGAATGACAAGTTAGCCCTTTATTACCAATAGGGCCATAGACAGTTACCGGTTAAATTGAGTTAATTGCAGATTTAGCAAAATTTGTCTGACTAACTGACATGGCAGTTAATTAGTGGTCCGACAAACACCGCAAACCTGTCGATGTATAGCTGAGTATTGAGTCAAAAATGTTACTCTTAAGCCTTAACTAAGGCTTCGATGGCACTTATGGGAATCGTACGAATATGAGTCGAGTTCATTATGCGTTCGGAACGAGTTCAGGCGCCATGGAGCGCATAAGGAGTAGGGACGCAGTGTCTAGATTAGTCGGCCAATTAGTAGACAGTTGAGTGGAGTCCTGGTAAGATAGTCCTAATAATACTAAAGCTAGTATTAGATTATCTCTGCCTTTAGTAAAATTTTGTGCTACGCCTCCAGGAAATCTTCACAATTGCGCAGTTTCCTAAATTGTTATCAAACACTTGGGCTTGTTTAACGTTATTTAGAAAGGATACACATGGATATATCGAGTTCTTTTTTGAAGATCAAACTATTATATTTTTTACAACTTAAACTTTGTTGTATTTTAAAATGTTGTTGATATTTCTTTCCAAACTTTTTGTTGAAGGAGATTGCTTAAGGCAAGATCGATGAATCTGATTCTGTGATTGAGCTGGAGGCAAATCAAAGTCTGTCCAGTCAGCCGATGTCACCAGCTACAGCTAGTATGGCCTCCTCCAAACCATCATAGAACACAATTAAAAAAAAACGTGTTTTTTCATTTGTATTTGCTTGTCAAGATTAAGTACCATAATAAACTACAACATGTATTCGTAGCAAAAATCATTTCAATTGCCGAGCTCCAATCTGAATAGTAAAAGGATACGTCTCAAGTTATTATATAAATGCAGAGGTGGGCAGTGGCGCGCTACATGTAGCAGCCGCTACATTTTCAGTAGCGGTAGCGGTAGCGCCCGCTACATATTTAAGTAGCGATACGAGGTTTTGCCGCTACAGCGCTACCGCTACATTTATAGATAAAGCCTTTAGGTTTTACTTAATAGTATTAAATATTATTTAAAAACCAGCATGATACATACATAATATAAATTACAGAATAAAACTTTACGAAAGTTTTCGGTGTAATGTTGTCAACCTCAGCCTGTTACTAGTGTCAACATGTTAGTTGTTAGTCCAGAGGTGGGCAGTAGCGCGCTACATGTAGCGGCCACTACATTTTCGTAGCGGTAGCGGCGCTACCTTTAAGCAATTGTAGCGGTCGCTACATTTAGAGCATGTAGCGGTAGCGGCCGCTATATTTCAAAGTAGCGCTGCCCAGCTCTGTTAATAAATGTATGATGGTAAACCAAAGTTTATACCACATCAATAATTGATTCGTCTCATTATGTCTCGTTAAAATGCTATAAATTCCGGGAAATTTTAAGGTGCTTATTTTAACCGGGATGTCTCGTCTCGTCTCGGTATCGTCCCAGAATTCCTACGGAGGGCTGAAAATTGTCCCGGTTTTTATTGCGAACCGGGACAGAGCCAGTTGTCTCGTCTCGTCTCGGAATAAACAAAATGCCAAACGCAGGAGTCTAGTTGGCATTGCCTAGTTAGGCTAGTTTCTTTGATATAAAATACAAAAAAGACACATATTTTATGTACAATTTTCAAAATTACTAATTAATTAAAAATTTTCATCATGTTTTCTAAAAAATTCTGTCCAAAATTCCAGATTAATTAATGTAGGACCATTTAGATTTAGAAATTAATATCTTTTACTATTTTTATAAGGCTTCAGCATTGATATATATTATTTTGATAAATTTTTAAAATTATCAGAAAAATACACACAGCAAAGCTGCCAAAGCATTAATTAATAATTGCAAATGAAGTAGCACTAGTTTGAAAATTTGTGAGAACCAAACCTTATAATTTTTTTTTAATACAACTGTTGTCCGGTCCCCAGGTGTCCACTGGCCAGTGGCCAGGTAGGATAAGCCTGATAAGGCAAAACACAGAACTTGAAGAATGAAGATAACTACGCGCACGCGGGGCAGGTGACACGTGACCATAGTAGTTTTTATTAGTGGCAAAGCAGAGAGTTTTTTAGACTCTTCCTCAAGTTCATTTTTGAGTCCTATAAGGAGACCAGTAAAGTATCATGGATACCAGAATAATCATACATAAGAAATTGGGATAAATATTGAGTAAATGAGTTTGAGGATATTAAAAATGTACTGATTATAAAAGACCACTGGTTTGCCACTATGCACGTGACAGATGAGGCCACTGAGCACTGAGGCGTGAGGTGAGGGCAAGTGGGCAACAGAGGGCTGAGGCCGCCGAGTCTAAACAATAATATTCATAATGTCATTGTCCGTGAGTCGTGACTCCGTAAGTCCGTGACTGTGGTCTGTGAGGTACTGACCTCGAGACTGAAGAAGTAGCCGCAAGATGACCCCCCAAAATTCGGAATCACCTGACCCAGCAGCTTTTCATTGGGAAATTCCAGGCATAAGGCACTACGTACTCGCCACTCGTGTGTAGTATCTTGCAAAGTTGCAAAGGACTCATGCTCATCAGCTGGAAATACGAGATAAAATTTTCGGCGCTAACCATTCCGCCATACGATAAAATCCGTTTATGATGAATCCGCGACAGAGGAACCAGAAATGACGAAAAACAATAGTGGAACTTTTCGAATTTTTATTATTTCGGAGATTTTTAATAAATAAGTGTCATTAGCTTAGAGCTTCCACCGGAAGTTGGTGGGAACATTTTCATCGCTTATTATTTACCTATCTGGAATAGATAATTCATGAGCAGTAACTTTGAAATGTGATTTACCATACTTCCTTTTAATGAAAGAAATTAGATTTAATGACTTCAATATATGACTTCATGTTCAAAAAGCCATTTTGGTGCATATGAGTAGTTGAGTACGAAACAAGGATATCTTTGACGCATCTAGTGGTATTTATAATAAAAAAACCATAGTCAAGAATGAGTATGCTGATCTATCGTATTCGGTATTGATTCATGTTTTAGGATCTCACGACACAGAGCCCAGTGACTTCTTACTAACTGATTCAAATAATAAATAATAACTTACCGATGCTACACGAGACCTTCGTCATACGTTTAGCACAAAACACAAAATTGAGGGCTTGGTCTTCCGAGACATTTCAAAAGCTTTCGACCGCGTATTTGCACACCGGCCTTGTATACAAAATCTCTATACTCTACCTGGTACCTGCACCATCATTTATAAGAATACTTATTGCTTTCGTCACAGACAGAACGGCATCTAGGAAGTTATGGCTGGTATATGAGACGTTAATTTATTATACAAATATTACGAAAGCATTTTTAGGAGCTTGATGTTGTTCTTTGCTAAGTTATGCAGGATATTTTATTATCAGAAGTGTTAAAATTATAAATATAATTGAAAAATAACACCATCGCATAAATTGCATATAAAATGGGAATAAAACGCCGTGCAATGAACAATATGCACATAGCATAACTTTTACTTAATAAGTTAGTAACATATGCTGTGGAGCTTATTTATAACTAGCAAATGCAATGCTATAAAACTGCTTCCTAAACTGAATTGTAAAAATATACATGGTTCTGAAACTTTATCTCGTAAAAAAATAAAAAAAAAACCTTGACTCAATGAACATTAATTAATTCTTATTAACAATGAGTGGAATGAAGCAAGGTGATCACTGTGAGTGTTACGAACTTTTTCTGATTATATTCCAGTACGTAACAAGAATGGGTTAAAAGCTAAAGATCTAAAATTGATGAATACTGCAAGTAAAAGGAACTGGTACCAGGAATGTGTAAAAAGCTTATACATAAGAACATGAACGTTTACATTCAAGTGGCATCTCGACAAATCCTGCACATCATGCGCGTTACATGGGGAACTGAGTGCAAACTCGGCATGTGGGTAGTATATATATACTTTGAGCTCCAGAGTTGCCGACTAGCAATTTAGGGCTTGGAAGTTGAGTTGTCGGCTAGTAATTTGTGGCTTGGAAGATGAGTTGTCGGCTAGTAATTTGCGGCTTGGAAAATGAGGGATCACATCCTTTAAATGAGAAGGATAAACATATGGACGGTATATAACTGTCCTACATTATTGCGGTCGATTTGCATTAAATTAAGGGTTGCAGCGTCCAGCACTCAACCGTTTTGTAAAGTATCCAGGATTATGTCCAAGTTTATTCATTGAGTGAAGCTTATCAACGCCAAACTGACGTGAAAATCAACCGGAAGAATAACGGCATGATAATTATCGAAGTTGTTTGATCATAAAATTATAATGAACCAGCACATAAGGGACAATCATGCCGCAACAGTCCCTTTTCACACATATAATTTCAACATTACCTGCATACAAACAGCTCAATATAATAATATAAATCACATCAATAACACACCTA
Organism: Hyalella azteca; assembly: GCF_000764305.2. Classification (NCBI taxonomy): domain Eukaryota; kingdom Metazoa; phylum Arthropoda; class Malacostraca; order Amphipoda; family Hyalellidae; genus Hyalella; species Hyalella azteca. The sequence continues at coordinate 53,284 of NW_025932191.1, read as the reverse complement.
GTCAATTCAATCACCAGCGCACTCTTTTCACATCATAACCAATTCACTCACCACAAACAACTCCATCATTAAGGCATATACAATATATACTCACAGTTCTATATCTTATCACTTCTAAAAACAATAAATTTCAAAAAGCCATCATTAAAATAGCACACTTCCACCAAAACAACTCCTGTAAAGAATTCCAATACTCACAGTCACAATTCATATCTAATCAATTGCAACATTAGACAGCACTCAAGCAATCATCAGCTCACTCTGCCAATAACGTATTTAAACTCAAACGCAATTCCGAAAACATCAAAAGAATTGACCACTTCCATATATTTTAAAACCTTGCCTACTCTCTCTGTATTTCACATTGTTGATTTTGCCTAAACTTGTCTAGCTTTTCCCCATCTACCATAATCTATGTAACCATAATTATTTATACCTTACCTTATCCAACCTTACCTAACCTGTACGGCTCTACTCCATCCATACTCATAATAAACTTTCCGTACTCAAAATAATGTAATTATCTCGAGCCCAACCTTACATTACCCATAATTCAAAACCCTGCGCAGCAT
>NW_025932191.1:0-52514 GCF_000764305.2 Hyalella azteca | reverse complement strand
TGCCCCAACCAATGAGAAGAAAAGGAGCCAAGATAGAGGCGCGTGCAAGCAACGGCTGATTTTTGGTGAATTTTTGAAAAAATTATTCGTTTTTGGGGATTTGTGTCTTCCCCATGGGGAATTTTGGGGATCCGACTTTTGATTCGTCAATCTAAAATCAGGCTCTATTATGGGCCAAAATTTCATCTTCGTAGCAGGGCTGGAAGTACGAAAGTGGGTCTAAAAGTGTCGATTTCACGTAGGTACCAATACGGCGAGGACAAGGACGTAAAGTCAAAATCAAAATCTGAATGCGGATCTGAATCTAAGTGTTTCTTCGAAATTCTTTCGGGGTCCCTGCGCCATTAACGAGATACAACGCAGTAAACTATTACACATGTTTACTGTGGTTGTGATGGTGTACATAGCAGCCGTGAAATATTTCTTTTCTGTGAACAAGGCACGACAAGTACAAGAATCGGCGACAGGCCACATCAGGCCTACTCTGCAGCGCCGACATCACTATGTTATGTTATGTTATGTTATATAGACATTTTGTTATGTTATGTTAAATAAAGCGTGAGCTCATCAAAATTTTTGATACTACATGATAAGATAAGAAGCAGCCAGTCATGAAGAAACTAAATTGAAACTTCCAATAGAACAAAAAGCGATGGATGATAATAAAGCTATAGACGATAATGGATCCAGCCATCTCTGAGACGGCAACGAGTTTCTCGTCTGCGTTTTTAACCACAAAAAAAAACACGACTTAATGTCAGGACGTAAAAAGAAATGAACGAGTCTGTCTTCAAAAAGAACATGCGTCGAAAATATTGAAACACGTGACAGATTTAAGATTAGGAACACGAATTTGGCACAAAATTCCAGTTTTGGCAGCAGTAGACAACTTATGTAATGTTTTAGTTCGAACTTCGAAGCTCCATCGTAATTTGTTTGTTCACTTAAACTCATGGCTCCTTTAATGTCTCCGTAAGAGATATAAAATTAACGCAAAGATTTGACCGTATACATATAGGTTATGTTGAGGCACATGTCACCAGAACGCGTCATCACTACCACGTCAGTGATGGCTGGTCTAGCTGCTGATAGCCCCCATCAGAGATCAGACTCAAGTGGTGGGGCGAGGTGGGGAGGAGCTTGGGGTCTAGAGCTGACGGCCCCGCCACTTGGGGATGAGACGAGAGGCTGTCCAGCCATACTGTCAACTCCCCCGAGGTGACGTGCCCCTGGGGGCGGAGGGGAATGGTATGCAACACCGTCATCATGGCAGGGTTTGGGGATATCCTCCAGGGTGACATGAGGGGAAGACGTGGCGAGAGGATCACTGATTTTTGAGCAGCACCCTGGGGCAGACGGGGCAACACTCACTCCGTCATGGTCGTCATCTGGGGCTTCCGGTGAGGCCAACGGTGCACTTGTTTTCAATGATTCCTGGACAATCCGAGGGACAGATAAGATGGGCTTGTGTTCCATTGTGTAACTGGGGGAACTTGGGTCCATCGTCGGCACCTGACTTCTGCTGACTTGCGTGGCCGTTGTCAGGTTCGCTTGGGCACGTGAGTGGCGTGTATCAGGCTGACAACTGACGACTCGACCTGTTTCGTTGGGGGCGCTGATGTTGGTAACTGCAAACGAGGGCGCCGTTTGGTGCACCTCTGCGGAGTTCAGAGAGGAGTTGGAGGACCGGGAAGAATCGCTCCGTTCAACAGAGCTGAGGGCAACCACAGAGCTGTACTCGGGTGGGTACAAGTTATGAGCTTCAGAGGGCTCGGGTGTCACGCTGCCCTCCCCCAACAAGGAGTTTGTGCCCACCAGCTTCCTCTTGCCGACTATTGTGCAAGCGTCGGCTGAGTCAGGAGCAGTGAGTCGTGCGGAGGTTTTGTAGGGCGGCAAGAGTGTGTGGCTGTCGATGAGCTGGTCAGGCACGTCGCTAGAGGAGAGCTGGGGGCTGGCGAACGATGTGTAGCATCCAGTTTGGGGGAACCCGATCTCTGGGTGATCAGGTGCCGGGAGTGAATGATCAGACTCAGGGGTGGTCGTTATTGTGTCATTGCTGCTGCTGTCTTTACTGCGACGACTGCGCAGGCTGCTCAGGCCGCTACTGCACCACCCCACGAAGGTCTGCGCCATCAGGAGCACCAGGAACACGACAGTCAGGACCCCGCAAACGACGACGAAGATCTGCTTCATGAGGGGCGGCAGGTCCTGTGCCATCTGAAGCTTACCGACGAGGCTGGGGGGCAGGCTATCAATGCCAGCCTCGAACCAGAAGATGGGATAGATGAGGTCGTAGTGACGGGCGCGGCTCAGCGCTTGGTTCTGGTCCAGCACGACGTTCATCTGCATGCGTAACTTCACCCGCAGCGGGATGCCCAGGTCGGGGAAGATGTCGAACTCCGTGCTGTGCTTGGCCGGGTCGGGTCTGTGGGAGGGACAGACGTTAGAAGTGATAGTGAGGGTCGGGTCTGTGGGAGGAAATAGTAGTGTGGGTCGGGCCTGTGGGAGGAACAGGCGTTAGATGTGCTAGTGAGGGTCGGGTCTGTGGGAGGGACAGGCGTTAGATGTGCTAGTGAGGGTCGGGTCTGTGGGACGGACAAGCGTTAGAATGCTAGTGTGGGTCGGGTCTGTGGGAGGGACAGACGTCAGATGTGCTAGTGAGGGTCGGGTCTGTGGGAGGGACAGACGTTAGTTGTGCTAGTGTGGGACAGATGTTAGAAGTGCCAGCGTGGGTCGGGCCTTTTAGGAGGGACAGACGTTAGTTGTGCTAGTGAGGGTCGGGTCTGTGGGAGGGACAGACGTTAGAAAATGATATCATAATTTAGATTATTTTACTTTATGTAGGCGCTTAAGTGCATAAATATTTACTCTAGAAAATCAAAAGTGAGGTATAAGTCTAAAATAAAGTGAAAGAAGGAGCTAGTGAAGCGCGCAGGCTGCCGCTGACGCGAAGTCATTCGCAGGAATTCATCGCTGTGCTCGAGCGCTGCGCGTCGCGCACACGAAAAAAAAAAGAAGGAAAAACTTTACGACGTGCGCGACGATGAAGACGATCACACAACCTGCGGGACCTTGCGGGACCTGCGGGACCTGAGGTGATGGCGGGACCTGCGGGACTTGAGGTGATGGCGGGACCTGCGGGACTTGAGGTGATGGCGGGACCTGCGGGACCTGAGGTGATGGCGGGACCTGCGGGACCTGAGGTGATGGCGGGACCTGAGGTGATGGCGGGACCTGCGGGACCTGAGGTGATGGCGGGACCTGAGGTGATGGCGGGACCTGCGGGACCTAATGTGATGTCGTCCTGATTATGATAAAAAATCTCTGATTATCGATGCATATTTCCTTCTAGAGCTCTTCACGATATTGGATTTTCCTGATACAAGTAATATTAAAGCTACTTGTTTATTATACATAAATTTAAAATAATTAATAAGTTTAAAATAAACAAATAAAAATTTGAAATAAATAATAAAATAAATAAATGAAATAAAATAATAAAGTTTTATTTATTCATCAAACTATACAGAAGTTATTGCTTGTGTTGTACAGTCGCTGCCAGATGTGTGACGTCAGTGGCTCATTTCCAAGGCACGACGCAGCTCCTAAACTGTGCCACTGCCATAAATGGCATCAGTGGCATTAGTGGCATATGTTACGGTACAACCGGGCAATGGAATGAGGGGGAGTGAGAGGAGAGGGATGAGGGAGGGAAGAGGAGAGGAGAGGGAGAGAGGGGAGGAATGGGGAAGCTGTGAGCAAGAAGCGGTTTGCGTTTTTTTTCAGCGTTGGCCGAGCCTACGTGCCGACCGATTGTTTGATTGTCAGCCGCTGAGCATATCGGTAGTGCCACAAGACGGTGCCACAGCGCCACGTGGCAGTGCCACAGCACCACGTGGCCGTGACACAGCACCACGTGGCAATGCCACAGCACCACGTGGCAATGCCACAGCACCACGTGGCAGTGCCACAGCGCCCCATGCAGTGCCACAGCGCCACATGCAGTGCCACAGCGCCACATGCAGTGCCACAGCGCCACATGCAGTGCCACAGCACCACGTGGCAATGCCACAGCGCCACATGCAGTGCCACAGCACCACATGGCAATGCCACAGCGCCACATGCAGTGCCACAGCACCACGTGGCCGTGCCACAGCGCCATGTGGCCATCCACAGCGCTCAGGCCATCTCCCGAGTCGCGTGCTCGGAATATTAAATCGTGAACTAAAACTAAACTAANATAATATAATATAATATAATATAATATAATATAATATAATATAATATGAGATATGCTGAGCGTTTGTGGCGTTTTCTTCGCTTTTACATTTCTAAGACAGGCACTATATTAATATATGTATTATTAATAATAATACAATATAATATATATGATAATATTATATAATATATATGATATTTTAATTGTATATTTGTTGATCAATGATCATTAGATAAAAATTTAATTAATATATGGGATATCTGGCGCGTCGGTGGTGGTGAGGCGTGCACTTCATCAAGGCTGAGTGGCGCTCTAAACAAACGCGCACACAGCGGGCGTTTGTGTGAACGATATAAACACGCTACACACTCGCTACAATGTTATTTCTACCTGGTCAGTCCCTATGCTATTCCTACCTGATCAGTCCCCCATTCCTAACTGAATAGTCCCATTGTTATTCCTAACTGAATAGCCCCATATTCCTACCTAAATTGTCCAAATGTTATTCCTACCTAAATAGTCACAATGTTATTATTCATAGCGAGGATTAATATGTCCCCCAATGATCCCGAGTTATTGATCATCAACGCAATTTCTGACCCCAGATTCCTCACCTCAACCCCCGCGTCATGTGCCCCAGCGTGGGGTCCCCATGCAGGAAGTGGGGGAAGGAGAACCCCACAGGCGCCCCAAAAATGCATTTCTTCATATCCAATATACCGTCCTGAGGACACCTGCCCTCGTCGCAGAAACACCTGTTGTCTCCTCCGTACACCGCCTTGTAACTGGACTCTCTGGAGCCCGGTCCAGAAGGCATGGAACCGGGTTCTGCAGAAGGCATGGAACCGGATTCTGAAGGCAAGGAACCGGGTTCTGAAGGCATGGAACCGGGTTCTACATTCCTTAAACTGCGCTTTAGGGTGCGCAAATTGGGTTCCAGAGATTCTAAACTGGATTTTGTCGAGACATAACCGGGTTCCGGTGAGCCGGTTGCCCTTTTTGAGCGTTTCAAGCGCTGGCTCGAAGAGCGGAGGCTGGCGTCGTCCAGCCAGACGGGGTAGGGCTTCGTGTCGGGGCGTTGAAAGAAGGGGTTGTCGGGAGGTTGGGTTCGGTTGAGGTTGCGGGACCGAATTCTTCCTGACGATAGGTTTACTTTAAATTCAGAACCAGTATCTCCTGATGAAGTTCCAGAGCCGTCGGATGATGGAGTTCTAGACGGTGTTCGATGAGCGAGGTATTTTCTGTACCGTGAATTGCCGAAATCAGTCCCAGTTTGCTGTCCGTTTTCATCCGAGTAGCTGAAGACATCCTGGGGCAACGTGAACCTCATTGCCCTCAACCCCTGAGTTTCTACTAAGAACTTGGAGAAAACCAATGGCAGGGACCGGCAGAACTGCCCGTTGTAAATGAACAAGATGCTTGACTCGTTGATTTTTGGTCCAAAAGCCGATCCGTCACTTCCGAAAACTGCGTTGCATCCTTGCCTTGGTCCAGGCCAGTCATAGGAGAGAACTTGGTTCACAGAGTTGATGTTGTCGACGCCGGTGTCAATGGTAGTGACTGGCTGCAGGGTGTAGTTTCTACCAGCTAGCAGCGCGAAATGGTCGTAAGGGTATGGGATGTTTTGGACTTTCTTAGCGACGTTCAGCAAACGCGAGTTGTACCCCCATAGTAGTTGCTTAACAGTCAATTTTTGAATGCTCTCAAAGGAAAGAACATCTCGGAAAAAACCAAAGGACCGCGGTATATTTCTGGTCATTTCCCCCGCATTCACAAGAGGGATGTTCAAAGTGTGCACCACAATATCTTCTCCTCCTGGTACAGACAAGTCGCTTCTGAATTTGAACAGCGGCTTAGACTGAAACGTGACAGTGCTGCCGTTGAAGACGACATTCTCTTTGGTTTCAGAAACATCGTAAGTGAAAGGCCCCAACTCTCTCACCCGAGGTAGACCACCAGCCAGAAACTCACGCGGGTTAGTCAAGTTGAAAACGTACATACGGTACAGTAGAGGTGGGTTGCCCGACATCCACATGGAGGCTCGCACAGAACCTTCTCGTAAGGGTAGTTGCCCTAAGACGAAGACGTTCACAGATTCCTCGAAATAGGGCGTGAAGTAAACCGTCAGTCCAAGAGTCAACGATAGAATAAAGCCAATGATGGAGCAGGTTTTGCTGCAGCAGCATCGTCGGCAGCGGGACCGCTTGTTGGGTATATGGGGCACAGGAGGAAGGTTCCTCCGGGTAGGGTGGGGTTTGTTCTGCAGCTGCCCCTCGGTCAGCAGAGCGTCGCCTTCACCTTCCATCACTTATTTATTATCAGTTGATTGAGCTCAATAAGAGGCAATCAGTGATCGTTATTATGCGGATAATGTTGATGATTAATTTTTTTTAATAATTATAATATTTTCACGCGTGCATTGGATCGGCTTTTGTCCGTTGATTGTGCTCAATACGAGGCAGTAAGTGATCGTTATTATGCGGATAATGGAAATGATTAATTATTTAATAATTCTCTTTTCAGTCGTGTATTGGATCGGCTTACATTGAAAATTAAAATTGTGAACACACTGAACCTAGAACATAATTTGAACGGACAGCAGAAGCTATTTTATTTGAGTGCCGACAAACGTGTGCGGTTCACTGTTCTCCTCTATGATCTTATGAACAAAACACATCTAGTGCCACGTCTCCCCCGTCCTCTGATACCTTATTGCACGCGGTGTTTGCTGGGCAGACGGTCTACCTTGAAATGGCGGGGTGCAGGCATGACATAAGTGATGATTTAGCACAACACTTGGCCTAGAGTACCTATTATTTTAGCACTTGCATCACTCGGGCTAGAGTACCTATTATTTTTTCACTTACATCATCACTTAGGCTAGTATTCATTTAGCACCGGCATCACTTGGGCTAGAGTACCTATTCTTTGAGCAGTGAGCACTAGCATCATCACTCGGGCTAGAGTACCTATTATTATCTTCAGCACATGAACACACTATTAGGTATTGAAGCAAGATGGTTGTATTCTTGGAGAATACAACCAAGACGGTTGTATTCTGTATTGTAAAACGTTATTCTTATGGTTGGTGCAAGAGTGGTGATGTTCAGTTTATATGCAATGGTAATAGTTAACAGTTTGTTACCATTATGCACTAGTTTCGTGATGCCACGGCGGTATAGAAGGGACACTTGATAGCCTCACCCTGACCAGCGTTGGACTGGCTCGTCCTCTGCCTATCGTGACACTATCGCTGATAGCGGCTCTGATAAGACTACTCAAGACGCTTCCTTTATCTCACGTGCAGTCATGCCACATATTTATTAGATCAGCATGATACTAGCATTCAATTTTTTTAGTTAAATTTCTTATGACGAATTCGACAAGAATATTCATACAAGGCTGCGGATTCCTCGTTCTACCCGGAAACCGGCATTGGCGTAACCTTCGTTAACGTAACAAATTTTCTCCAGTTAATAATAAGCAGAGTTAACTAATTTTCCTTATTTAATCAATTTGCGTTGAATTCAAATGATGTAAATGTTAGTAATTAATGCAATAAATTTTGAAGCAAATGCGTGGAATGCGCCTAAAAGATAAGAAGAAGAAAAATAGAGTAGATCAAAGAGCAACTGGCGGGGAAATGGACATATTCAAATATACAAAATAAAAATAAAATGTAAACATAAAAATTTTCAATAATGTGAACATAAATAACTGTAATTTGTGAGGGATGTGCGGGATAAACCACAATGTAAACAGTGAGACCAGGGCCGATTAGGCCATTGTAGTTAACAATATCAACTGACCTGAGTCCCCGGACCATGTGCCGCAAGGTGGAGTCCGCTTGGTAGAAATGCGGGAAGGAGAAAGCGATGGCCGCTCCGTAGTAGCAGGGCTTCATGTCCAGGACCCCAGTGGGAGGGCAGCGCCCCTGGGAGCAGTAGCAGGAGTTCTGGGGGTTCTTCGGTCCATAACTGAAAACGTTTCTCGGAGGCACGAACCGGAAGGCGTTGATACCACCCCGGTTCACGGTCTTCTGGTATACCAACGGGATGCTCCTGCAGAGTTGACCGTTGAAAATCCACAGTTCGTCTGATGGTTTGACGCCCGGACTGAACCCACCAGCATCTGTCCCAAAAATTCTATTACAGGATTCACCCTCCCAAAAGTTCAGTTTGGTTCGACCGTTCCAGGAATGAATAAAATTCATTTTCTCAGGGTTGTTCACCCCCGTATACATCGTGTAAGAATCTTGGGCTGAGTTGTTGAAACCTGCGAGCAGCCCAAACTTCAGATGCGGGTAAGGAACGTCCTGAAACTGGCGCCCCCAGTCCAGAACTTTGGACGTGTGGCCCCACAAGAGCTCCATGACGGTCAAGTGTCGTATGGTTTCAAAGTTGTGGATGATCCCAGCGTACTGGATGATCGTCTTCAGAAAGGGACTGTCCTTGACGGCATCAGCTGCGTTTACGAGAGGTATGTTGACAGTGTATAGTTTGTCGTCCTCCGTGCCGCCAGATAGGTCAGGTTCGAAGAAGTATGTAGGTTTAGTTCTGTACGTAACAGTGCCATTATCGTGAAATGTTACATTCACCTTTTCGTCCATCATCCTATAAACGTAAGGCCCTATCTCTCGTAACCGTGGTCTCTCCCCAGCCATGAACTCTTCATGGTTGGTCAGGTTGAAGATGGTCACCTTATAATAGACTGGCATCGGCGTTTTCGTCCAGGCTTCGTACTTGGCTCCGGACTCGTGTAGTGCCAACTGGCTAACAGCAACCATTTCGACCACCTTGTCGTACGCGAGGATGAAGAATACAATGTTCGCAGCGCACAATACCGACATAAACCAAAGAAACAAACGACAGTTTTTGTTGTTATTCACCCTATCTGCCATACGTTGTATCCTACTACTAACACTACTACTAACTCTACTGCTAATCCTACTATGAGTAGAAGGAATCACAGACTCGAAAGACCCTTGGGTAGGAGGAGAGAGGTTGGGATCGCCAACGGGGAACCCGGTTTTGGCAACTGGAATCGAAAATGAATTTAAATCTGAAAATCCCGAGTCTAACTTTGAAGACACTGAGGTGGAATTGATGGACGGAAGAAGTCTATTAACTGATGGAATAGAACCTTGCCAATGTGATACAGGGCAATGTTGTCTCTCATTAGCTGAAGGTGACAGATTATGAACGCTGTCTACGAGTGGAAAAGAACTTTGTACGTCAGGGTATAAGCTAGTTTGTGCAACCACGCGTGAACTAGGAGCTGGGACGCTGTTGTTGGTTCCTTCAACCCTGCAGGGTTGACATTCATTCATTGAATTGACCCCTCTTGGGTTAAGTTCTCCAGTACACGCTAAGGTTTCGGCTCTTCTTAAATCTCCTGACGATTTCCTCCGCCGACGATGTTTTGAATTAAGCCGTCGGCCGCGCCCGACGTGTACCGTGTCGGGAGCGTCGGCCCGACCTGGCGGGTCCATGGCAAGGACCAGCGCCCCGCTGATCGTCGGGATGATGGCTGTCGGGACAGCGGTGCTTGTCGGGAACTGTTCCGACATGTCGGCCACTCTTCAGAACTTGACCAATAAAAAATGAATCACGTTATATCGATATGCATATAAATTATCAGATCTGTTGTCCCAGAGTAATTAAGTACTAAAAACTTAACAATAAAGAACCTGAAACAGAAGGATAAATAATGGTAATAATATACGTTTAAAAATTACTTTTTAAGTCAACTCTTTAAGAGGCCAGTGTCTCCGATGTTACACACGTACAATGAATTTCAATTTTTTTTTTCAAATATTAAAAAATTAATTTTTAAATTTTTTAATATATAAAAAATTAAATTTTCAAAATTATTTATTCTCTCAATTGACTCATGAATTGTCTCCGACTGTACGCAAGTGTGCAAAATTTCAGATCGATTTGACAGGTAGAAGTGTGTTAAATATCTATTATAAGATTTGTAGCAGACAGACAAGCAAACAAACAATAAGTTAATAAGAGAAATAATTATTATTATTATATTAAATTAACTTATTAATAAGAGAAACTTCACTTATTAATAAGTTAATAAGTGAAGTTAAAGAGAAGTGTTTTAAAAATTAAATGCGTAAATGCACGCGTTATAATGCGTCACTGCATTGAGGCCACAGTTCACTGTTGAGGCCACAGTTCACTGTTGAGGCCACAGTTCACTGTTGAGGCCACAGTTCACTATTGAGGCCACAGTTCACTACTGAGGCCACAGTTCACTACTGAGGCCACAGTTCACTACTGAAGCCACAGTTCACTATTGAGGCCACAGTTCACTATTGAGGCCTCAGTTCACTACTGAAGCCACAGTTCACTATTGAGGCCACAGTTCACTACTGAAGCCACAGTTCACTATTGAGGCCACAGTTCACTATTGAGGCCACAGTTCACTACTGAGGCCACAGTTCATTATTTTACCAATGAACGCCTCGCATTTCCCATGCCGTAAATCAGAGCAACTCGCTAGTATTGAAACTAAAATGCGTGCATATTTAATATTTAATCGTCTCATGAGCGGCCATGTTGCTGAGCCTCTGTTCCAGAGGCAGAGTTTTGGACAGGTAAAGTTCAGGGACCTCAACACGAGGTTTTCTGTGTGCGCTTCGACGCGGCTTAGTTTTTCTGATTTGTTTTTTTTTCGACTTAGCGTGGACTGACCAACGCTGTCTTGACATTGAAACGCCGTATGAGGAGTCTTTATTGATAATAAATTTTCTGGTGGTAAAATAATAGTGTATGATGTTAATTGAGCTTAAATAAATGCCCCAGAAACATGAGATGTGAGAGGGCTTGGTTACAAGCTTCCTAGAACGAGGTAGGCGTTTCTTCTGTGACGGAGTTACGGAGAATGTTTTGCAACACAACCACTCACTACAATGCCAGTGGCCACACTGACTCTTGGGGCAGTCGGTCACAGAGATTAGGGTAGGGCTAACGCAAATATTTCTGGCTACCTTTCCATGTTATGTCCTTGGAAGTGTGATGGAAACTTCCTAAATATTATTCAACTGATTGAGTTAATGATATTCATCAGATAATGATCTTTACATACTTTTCCAAGAATGTTAGATTATATGTATGCAAAAGACGAATCATTCGTCGATATTTGTTGATCCAGAAATTTCTGTAATGAAGGCAGCACACTGGCAGGTAAAAGTTTGTGTTGCCGACAATGGCAATGAGGCAATGCGCATTGTCACAATCCGGACAAAGGAATAATAGCGGAGTTTTCTAAGGGCTGAGTTACTATAGCAAAGTCACAATTAGTTCCACATGTCATGGCAATGACCTAAGAGTGACTGGTGTGTTCTTTCTTCTAAGCAAGTTATTGCATCATTAACTGTAAATCACGAATCATCAATTATTTCAGTGATCATTCATATTCGAATCGTTCTCTACGCTTAATCATTTATGTTTCAGTAGTTCATAATTTTTATTTCCTTGCCCTAGATGTAGGTACGGCGTCTGCCGATACAGCTGATCTCTCCTAGTAAATAGCGTAAAAGATTTCTGATAGAATGAGTCCTGTTCCAACCGACAAGTTTTTGATTGATTAACGAGTCAGATGTCAATAGTTTTAATTTCCGTTGACGTAATTTCTCGCTTGAGTAAACCTTCATATCACACTACTGGTAATATTAAAGGCCTAATCGCAGAGGCCGTATTTAACGTGTGATATGCATTAATTCGTCACGTTCTTCAGGTCAAGGAGGGAAGAAGTCCAGGCATTTCCTTTCTGCTCTCCAAAAGATCAACTCTCCACCTGCCTGCCTTTAACGGGAAACCCGCAGCTCGCAGGGAACGACCTTTGTAAAAAAAAAAGTATTTGCCAAAAACTTTCGTTTTCTATGGCGGGATCAAAGAAAACATTTACGGAGTCGTACTAAAACATTTGATGATTTTCTTATTTTAAAATTTTTATGGGGGATTGAAGTTATAGGTTTCCAGCTTATTACTGTAAATTGTACAACAAATCAATGTATAAGTACTGATGATTGATAACAGGATTTATAGCATTAAATTGACTATCTATCTATAAATTTTCATTGTGGAATTTATTGCGTTAAAGCCTTAAAGAGCATCCAACATGAGGTCCTGCCGTCCTTTCCAAAAGAAAACATTCCTTGATCATTGAACTTGGATACCGGCCGTAAATTTGTCCGAGACGTCAAAGAAACACCATCGCAGATAGTGACAGCTGCAAATAGTGACGATGGCATTATCTATTATATATTTTATGGATTTTGGCACTGAAAATATTTTGGAGATATTCGAAAGCTTATCCACAACTTGTCCTGTCTAAATATTACCAGGCCTGCCAGAAATTAATTTTCAGTTGTGAAATTATGAGATTAAAATGAATTGAAAAGCGGGTGAAAAAATCAAATTATTTTAAAATAGTAAAATTCAATTTCCAAATAATAACTATATTTAACCCAGAAATCGGAAAATCAAAGTAATTTTAGGCTCTAAAGTTAAGGATTACAAATTTACAAGGACGTTACAGTTCGAGAAATACGTTATTTTAAGATTTGCGGGATAAGAAAGATCGAGGTTATCAGATTTCCAGGATCTGCTGGTAGGATAACGCTAGGCTCAGCGAGACCTCCTAACTTGTGCACTCAAACAACACTGAGCTTCAATGACTAATAAAACGTCACTCGCTTGAAACTACGTCACTATTCCGTTCCATTTGGACGGTGTTTATTTATATTGTCTTACAGCACCTCTACGGTTCTTATTTAAATTGTCATATTGCAGCATCTTTACAAAGTTTATTAATATTGTCATCTTGCAGCATATCAACTGTCCGTTGCATCGGCGTTACAAGACACTCAGATTTTCTCAAAGGATAAGTCGAGCGTCTCTGTTAGTTCGCCCGTTAAAATTCTCAAATAAATTCTGCTAAAAAATATAAATCTTTCGTTTGCAGATCAGATGACATGACAATACATCTATTGACTTTCATAAATAAGGATAAAAGTTCACACGTTCATCGTTGCACGATCATTACGATTCTACATAACTGGTCAGGAATAAATCGTTCTATGCAGGATGAAAAAACTATACACTGCAAAAACTTTATTAAAATAATATAGAGTAATTAGAAAAAAAAAATAGAAGCAAGCTCCAAACATCTCTGGCTAGCAGCCGACGTCCAAGGAATGAGTATCAGAGGCNGATGATAGTCATAGTAACAGTAATAACAGTAGATGATAGTCATAGTAACAGTAATAACAGTAGATGATAGTCATAGTAACAGTAATAACAGTAGATGATAGTCATAGTAACAGTAATAACAGTAGATGATAGTCATAGTAACAGTAATAACAGTAGATGATAGTCATAGTAACAGTAATAACAGTAGATGATAGTCATAGTAACAGTAATAACAGTAGATGATAGTCATAGTAACAGTAATAACAGTAGATGATAGTCATAGTAACAGTAATAACAGTAGATGATAGTCATAGTAACAGTAATAACAGTAGATGATAGTCATAGTAACAGTAATAACAGTAGATGATAGTCATAGTAACAGTAATAACAGTAGATGATAGTCATAGTAACAGTAATAACAGTAGATGATAGTCATAGTAACAGTAATAACAGTAGATGATAGTCATAGTAACAGTAATAACAGTAGATGATAGTCATAGTAACAGTAATAACAGTAGATGATAGTCATAGTAACAGTAATAACAGTAGATGAAAGTCATAGTAACAGTAGATGACAGTACATATAACTAATGTACTAATGATGGCAATACAACAGCTTGCACAAGTGCAACATATGTACCACAAGATGGTAGTAACAGTAATAACAGTAGATGAAAGTTATAGTAACAGTAGACGACAGTAGGTACATATTACTAATGATGGCAGTACAACAGATAGCACAAGTGTAACATATTTGTCTACTATAAAATGTTCAGGACTGTGAAGTGGGAAGAAATTGCACACTCGCAGTAATTTATTTAATTAACTAAGTTAACCTTAATTGCTAAGCGTAAGTAAACCATAATATTTATGTTAAGGCTTGACTCTAAGACACTCTCACTATACTGGCACTTGGGACAGTGTAACTATAGTTACATTTTAGAATAGAGGAAATAACAGGAAAATCTTCCCACAATATAGCATTTTTAACACAAATAAAATATACAATTTAGCAAATAAATTTTCTCCATCACGATTTTATTTCCTATGGTGAATAAGATTTTGTATGCATCAAATTGAAATATTAATTGAATATGAAGGAACGCATTAAAATTTTAGGATTTGATTTTGCAATGAGGAAGCTTTTGTTCAACACGGCCCCCCCACACCAGCACCTCCCTCCTGCTGGGGGTGTCTGTCACTGCCCCCCCACACCAGCACCTCCCTCCTGCTGGGGGTGCCTGTCACTGCCCCCCCACACCAGCACCTCCCTCCTGCTGGGGGTGCCTGTCACTGCCCCCCCACACCAGCACCTCCCTCCTGCTGGGGGTGCATGCGACGCAGGTGCCGCTTGATGGCCCTGGGTTCCGCTGCTGTGTAGTCGCACAACAAACAGCGATGAGGTTTGCTGGGCACATGTCGCCGCAGACGATGTCTCCGCAGGTCGTCCCTGAAGTAAGTTTTGAACTCACAGTCACCACACGACAGCAGCTCCTGGCCTCCATGGCTCCTGAGGAGGTGTCGCTTCAGGGTGCTCAGCACGCCCGTAGAGAAGGGACAGCGCTCACACTTGTAGGGCTTGTCCGTGGCATGCAGGGCGGCTGTGTGGGTCTTGAGACTCATCTTGTTTGATGTTGAGAACAAACACAGCATACACTTGTATGGCTTCAAGTCTGTGTGAACACTCAAGTGGTGGGCTGTCAGTTTCGTGTTCTCAGAGCAGGCGTACGGACACTGGGGGCATTTGAAGGGCTTTACGGCTTCATGTTTACGGCGAGTGTGGCGTGCCAACTGCCACTTGCTACGTGACATGTAGGGACACAGTGAGCATTGATGCCAAGAACCAGTGGACGCTGTCCCATTTACTGGGTACTGAAGTTGAACTGGGTTATCACTCAACTGCGATGTTGAAGTATCATGACATGTCTTAGGTAAATGTTTGCGCTGTATGTGCACTTTGAGGTTATACTTGTGTGTTGTACTGTAGTCACAATACTGACATTTGCCTGACGCAGGGATAGCAGTGCTGGCAGTGTTAGATCGCCGTCCTGTTCTCTGCTTGGTGGGAGGTAGAGTTGAGTAAGTTATCTTAATTTCTGATGAATTGTTTTGGCTATAATTACTGGTACGCTTCTCAGTCCAGGAGTTTTTTTGCTTTAGGGAGAGCTTAACATTATTGAGATTCTTGGTGCAGTTGAGTTCAGAGGTGCCTGGGTTGATGATATCATCAGGGTTATTTATATCAGAGGCATGACCTGACTTAGCACTGAAGTCAGAGGCATGACCTGACTTGACACTGAGGTCAGAGGCATGACCTGACTTAGCACTGAAGTCAGAGGCATGACCTGACTTGACACTAAGGTCAGAGCCATGACCAGTCCTAATGCAATTGTTTACAAGAAGCTGAGGGGCTGGAGAGGTGATAGTCGAGCCAGGGTCCCCAGAGGATAGAGGCTCCTGAGGGGCGTCAGCATCAAGCTCCTGCAGAAGAGGGAACTGAGAGCTGGAGTTGGCCTGTGGAGACAACACAGCGATAAGTTCTTCATAAATGAAGACGACGGGTCCTGCAAGGCTGCCTGGAGCCCGCTATCTAGATTACATTATTACAGAGATTATACTTTATGAATTCTTAAATGAATTGAATTATATAGTTTTAGCACTTGAGCTAAAACTTTTAGCACTTGAGCTTTAGCACTGACTATAAGAAAAAAATTAAGAATAAGACCGATAGGAAGGCAATAGCATTGCTGATAATTATATGGAGAAAATTGGTTAATTAACTTGCGATAATCATTGTCAATTGATGTTAATTACATTATTACACAGATTTGATTATGGATTATAAAATGGATTGAACTATATAGTTTTAGCAAGCTCACTAAACTGACTATAAGAAAAACAATCAAGAGTTTGGTAACAAGAGTACCTATAACAATAAGAAGCTAATAGCATTGCTGATGACTATATATATACAATTAGTTAATTAATTAACCTGAGTTAATAATTGTCAAATGATAGTAATTCTAGCTTCCGTGCATATTGATGTGCTCAACTTAGATATTAGTAAAAATATTAATAAGCAATAAACTGAAAAATCCTCATTCATATTGCAGTTTCAGCAGCAGATTTGCAAGCCTGCAATTTCTACAATACAGCAAAATTATACATTTATAAAACTTGATTCTTTAGATTTGAACTATTCATTTACAAAAATATTTATATTTGAACTTTTCATTTATAAAACTTAAATATAGATATATATTTGAATGATTCATGTATAAAACTTGAACAACCTACTTGAACTATTCATTAATAAAAAAAAGTTACATTCTATGCTTGGCGTTACTCTGGATCACCACAACATTTATCACTTCTGCAACACAGGAAAATTATACACGCAACATTCATACAACTTATCCAATGTGCAGTTTAAAGTAACAGTAAACAAAGTCTATATAATTAACATATCAGGAGAAACCTCAATCAACAACAATAATAATAATGACCATGTCACAGATGCACATCAATGTAAACAAACCCGTACCTCTTGTCAGAAAGCTTGAGAGATTAAACTCAAAAGAAGTCCTCAATAAAACTGGCATTATTTTTAACCAAACAATTCCATCAATTTTCTGGGCAGAATCAGCGAGGAGGCCGGGCGGTTAAGCACAGAATTGCAGCAGTGAGTTGCGAGTTCGAGACCGCAAAATGCTGTGAATGTTCTGCGATGTTAAGAATCGGCGACAGGCCTATGGCCTACTAACGCTGAAACCTTTATTATTATTATTTATATTATTATTATAACATGTTTAAATGAAGGAGTCTACCCTAAATATACAAACCAGTAACTGTGAAGAAATATACTTGCAGAGTGAGAGCGCTGGCGCTGTGGAGCCTCAGGGTCTGCGGACACCCTCACGTCTTGAGGCAGGTGGTAAGGCCATAAACTTATTATTCAATTATGATTATCAAACAATTATTCAATTATGCTGGATGCAAACATAATATGTGATGTTGATTAGTAAAAAAACTTGGAAATGAGAATTGAATAATGCAGAAACTTGATTCCTATAGAGGTTCCTACATAGAGAACATAATGCAAGTAGGAGGATGAAGTACATTAGTACTATTGATAATCACAGGCTATGTGCATAGAGATTTATAGACTAATGATAAGAAGAGACATGCATAGCAGGAGAATATTTCTTTGTTATAAGCATATAAATATAATTGAGGCAATTTTCACACATGCCTAATTATATCAAATGTCATTCAGCAGCCATAACTTTGTAGAGCAAACATTAAGTTTTCTTATCAAACTTTGTTATCAAAGACATTTGACATTCATATTTAAACAGCCAAGTTAATTCATTTAATCAATAAAGCTATTTTCCATTGAGATCTCAAACCTGAAGAAACTAAATTTTTCTTGATTGAAATGCTAAATGTATGTGGGGGTTAGACAAAAGAAGGGAAACACACTCAAGAAATCCACCAAATATATTTTAGTTTGGTATATGCCTTCTTTTTGCAGCAATTTGAGCCTCAATTCTCCGAGGTATTGATTGATACAAATTGTGAATTGTTTCCAAAGGAATTTTAACCCATTCTTCACTTAAAACTCATTCCAGCTCTTTCAAAGGCAAAGGCGGAAGGAATCGACTTCTGACTTGCATCTCTAAAATTGACCATCAATGCTCAATAACATTCAGGTTTGGTGATTTTGTTGGCCAAATGAGATGCTCAACTTCATTAGAATGTTATTTGTGCCTTTTTTTAAACAATTCCAGCTGCATGGATTGGAGCATTATTATCTCAAAAGATCCCTTCCAGAAACAGTGCTTGAACCATGGAATGAACTTGGTCCTCCAAAATGGCTGTTGATTCTTCCATAGAGAGAAATCAATGGAAAGCAGTCATTATTTTTGAGAGAATACCTCTATAAACTTCAAACATTTGGCTAGTTTCTATCACACTAGCATCTGTCATTCAGGCATCAACAATTTGGCCTCTTTCAAAGTCAGAGAGGTTTGCCATTGATAGGTTAGGCTACAGACAAAAACATTTACCAAAAATGTTGGTGAAAAATATCTTTGTTTATACCCTGTTCAAAAATTATGATATCAAAAGGTCAGGCGTTTCCCTTATTTTGTCAAACCCCCATAGTATGTATACATACATGTATACGGTAATATAGGCATTAAATTTTATATTCACGAGGCAAGCAAAATTTCAGTCTTTGCAGTCAAAATTCATTGCAAAGCCATTCTGTCTCTGTTCTAGCCCAGCACAGCCAGTAGCTGGTGAAGAACAGGGGTCTTACTTTCAAAACTCGCTGAGTGAACGTGAGTACTTACGCTCTATTTTCTTGTCTATGATTGGTGGATTTTGCTTGAAAGGCCGTCAATGATTGGCTGATGAACTTACGATCTCTTAACTTTTTTTTTAAGGTATAGGTCTTGGTCAGAAATACGATTGGTAGGGTTCAACTATCAGAAAATAAATTCAAAGTTGTATCAATCGATAGAAAGTTGTGGATAATTTTTTTGAGATTTTTTATATATTTTTTGAAATTATAGGCCCAGGAGCCCAACTCACCGCGGGTCCGTTCTCTTCCAGCCAGTCAAGGAGGCCATCCTTGAAGACGTCGTAATCAAGGTCAGGAGAGAAGGCATCACCCGAGGACTTGTCCGAGCTTATTGCTTGCTCAGCAAATATGGAAGAGAAAATTAGGTCCTCCATGCCTGTAAATAAAATCATATTTAAGAAAAGGAATCCTCAACATGTAAATCAAAATGTTATTGAAAGTTGTATCAGCAAAATCTATCATAGGTTTAAGAGGCAAATATCTACAATGCAATGGTAAATGCATAAAATAAAAATGTTAAAAATTAGAAATTGAAATCAAAAACTATATATTGAAATGTCAAAAGCAATGACTCAACCGAAAAAAGCAATCAATCAACTTTTACTATCTAAAATCAAAGAAAATTCGAGAGAATTTTTATGTTGAATTGCTATACAGTGAAATCTTAATATGCATACAAAAATATCCAATTAAATAAAAAAATATCCAAGGATCAGAAGAGCAATTTATAAGCAGACTAAGCAGCAAAAACTTTCAAAACCCCTTTATGAATATTTTTGGCCTTTTTAAGAGACAGAGTGGCTTGCATGCATATCAATTGGAAATTGATATTGAACAATTGTATAGATTCTAATTCTTATTTTAATGATAAAAATAATAAATTTTAAATCATATGCATGACATACAAATTAGTTAGCAAATCACAATAAATTTTAAATGAAACAAAACAAATGTTCCAAATAATAATATTAATGAGCTTAGCTGTGATAAGCTTATCAAATTTCTAAGCCATGACTTCAATCAATGCCACATAAGTGACCACTCAGCAGCAGCTGCACAGGATTGGAATTTTCCTAATTGTTTCTGAAATCTTGCGGCTCCAATGTGACAAATTTTTAATACATTTAGAATCTTGTGGCCCGATTGTGCAATTTTGTCAACATTAAGATCAGAGGTATGTAATTCATTTGGCAGAAATCTCACAGTTCCAGAAAGGCTACTGCACATACCTTGTCACTTATCACTAAATACCATATAAAAATACTGGTCAGAGCTATGATTTGTAAGGTTCAATAACAAAACAATGACTACAAAGCTGTTTTGGTTGTGCTAGAAAGATGAGCTTCAGTTTTGTTAACAAAATATATATGGTAATTTAGATTGAAGGCTGGTGACTTTGGTGCTGCTGGCAAGGTTATCAGCATTATGGTAAAAGTTAAGATTTAAGAAAACATTTAATTTTCAATTTCCTCATTCACTCAAGATTTAAATCAATATATGATAATGCATTAATGCTGGTCTCCATGATACTTACTGATATACTTATAGGACTCAATAAAATACTTAAAAAAACTTTTAAAAAAAACATGTTCTTCTTGTGGACTAAAAAGTAGAAAATAAATTATGGCTCGCCCCAAAATACATGTGTCGGACAGATTTATGATTAAAGCGAAAAGCACACAATACACAAATTTTGGAAATTTGATGTGAATGTATAACCCACCCCACGTTTTTTGGGGCGAGCCATAATTTATTTTCTACTTTTTAGTCCACTAGAAAAAAATGTTTTTTTAATAGATTTTTTTTTTTATTTTATTTTCTCCTTTTTAGTCTGTTGCTACACATGAAAAACATTGTTGTGAGCCAATTTACTTGACTTGACGTACGTATCGATGATACGCAGCGTAAGCGCCTGCTCGTCTATAAGGTTAGCGCCCGCACGTATAACTATATATATATATATATATATATACTGGTACTTTACTCAATTAAGCTAATTTAGGTCTCTAATTGCTAGTTTTTATGATTGTATCTGAAATTGTTAAGCAAAAATAGCCTGCATGCCAAATTTCAGATCTCTAGAGCAATCAGAAGTGGGCTAATTTTTGTTGTCAATGTTAACAATAAACAAACAGACGCGAAGCTGAGTAAAGAAAAACATGTTAAAAATGAACTTGAACTTAAAGAAGAGACAGATGAAGTCTGTTTGGCCAAGCATGGAAAACATCTCCCTTTTGGGCTGCAACTAGAGCTTTCCTACCATTTCCGGAACAGCAAGAATAATCATAGTGGCAAACCAGTGATTTTTTAGAATCAGTTCATTTTTGATTTTCTCATTTATTCAAGATTTAAACCAATTTCTTATATATGATGATGCTGGCATACATGATACTTTGCTGGTCTACCGTCTACTTATAGGACTGCTCTGGAGACTAGACTTAGAAGTGAATTTGAAGGAGAGTCTAAAAAACTCTCTGCTTTGCCACTATGCACGACCGGGCGGACCGCGAGATATCCGCCAGATGAATTACCTCCTATCTAATTGTCAACAAAAGTGCAGTCGGGCCACGAGTTTCCAAATGTATTGAAAATTTGTCATACTGCAGCGGTGCAGCCACAAGATTTCAGAAACAAGATGGAAAATTCCAATCCTGTGTTGGCCTGCTTGGCCACTTTTTTTCCACCATTGTTAGTGGTGGACTGGCGGGTAATAGTGACTTAGTGTAACTGCAACCTCAGACAGAAGCTGCATGATTTCTCATACACAACTAATACAAGTCATGTTCCATTCCCATTTTTACAGGCCAAAGCAAATAGCGGGTAATAAAATAGCTGGATTGATTTAGCAATTAAATTTTTGAATTAGCCTAGGGTAAACGCGGTATATTCCGACACATTAAGGACGCATCGAGAAATGAAAAACTATAAAAAAAAACGTATGCGTTACGCAAGTTCTGTTGCCTTCACGTGACTCTCAAAACACTTCACAAAGCGTCAGCAATGATGAAACGTCACAAAATGTTGCCATATTTATTAAAAAGCCTTTAGAATGGAAACCTACCAAATCCCTATATTCCGTCACTGTGTGTGGCAATATTCAACACGTGGCGAGTCGTATTGCGTCAGAGCTTCAAATTTAACTGATACGTAATGCCGACATCAACGTATTCGAATTCCGTTTGCTGTGCGAGCTGTATTGGGATACAACACGGCTTTGAATTAGAACACTAACGAATATTGAACACTACTTAATTATGACACGCAAATGTATGACGTCACCATTTCAACCATCAATGAACGCATGGAACTAAAACAAAGCTTAATATAAAGGAAAAATTAGAGAAGTGACGAAATTACCTACGATGTCGGAATATACCGCATTTAACCTAACCCAAAATATCCAGTTCTTGAGCTCTGATGAAACAATATATACTTTAGCAAGAAAATAACTTTTCCAATTTTGTATTAATTAACTAATGCCATTATGAAGTTATGAACTACGTTAGTCTTGTAGTTCCAAAAATGAAAAATGGCAAAGACTTGAAAGAAGATTTATTTACAACTAAAAAGACTATATTCCATGCCAGTAATGATGCCACAGGCCACTGGGCACTGACTAGCTCACTAGGTACATTCTACATACTCAAGCTTTATCCTTATTCCTTATAAAGTGGAAACTGGCAAATCGGCAATTCATAAACTGAATAATAGAAATTAAAGATCTGGCCCATGTTGCTGTATTACATACATAGTTTTTGTTTAAAAATGGCAGGTCAAGTGCAGTAGGCTAACGCTAACGTCTGCCAAGTGCTGATAGCCTAGCTCAGGCTAGCTGAGGTTGAGCCAAGAGTGTGACTAGGTACCTAGCCTGTATGTGTAGTTGTAGTAGTACATTCAAATAAAATATAACAACTGCATCAATACTTCAAATTCTCATTCATTAATAGTTAATAGAGTCTATGAGATGGTCAGTGTCCACTGTCCACTCCAGTCCAGAGTCCAGACAATGAGACATAGGCTACGTAGGTAAGCAAAGTACTTTTTTGGCAAATAGGTTTGAACGTTTGAAAAATCCTACATAAATTATCTCAAATCACAAATCAGAATGGAAAAATATAAAGAGTCTGAAGTCTGAACTGAAGGAGGATGAAAAAGCCTATAAATGAAACACTTACGGTTAGATCCGCCTCACGTTTCCCTGCCCCTGGACCGGGGGAGCGGGGGGACCCCTGTGGTCCCTGAGTTCAGCGGCAGGGGCACAGCTTACGAATTACGATTGTTGAGTCACTTGAGTGCTTACTTGAGTTTTGTTTGTTTTTTTTTGTTAAGATACGGCGCAGCACCGACGTAGGTATTAGCGCCCCCACTCCGCCTTATTTCAGATCGATTGCAGTAGGTGAGTCTTAAGCAGAAGGCCTTGAGTTTTGTCATTTGCCAAGTTCCTGAAAGAATTCAACCTGCATACTGCTCAAATTTTGTATATTTGATTTGGAGGATTCCAGTGCATGTGCAGTGATGCTGCGCAATGGTTCAGTGCATTTCTTCTTTTGTCCACTAATAAAAAACTCCACTTTCTGAGTACTAGATTCTTCACCACTCGCCTCACGTCCCGGCCCGTCCGGACGCGGGTTCAGACAGTGCACTGCTGGCGGCGCTACCCGCGCTAGCGCAAACGCATCAACGTCAGCGAACGTCCTAGAGTTTCGAGATCCAGTGGGTCGTAGAAATGATTGACGCCTCTGCGTCCCAATAGTAAAATGTCATGGTTGAACTATATATACTAGTTCAACCATTATAAAATTTAATCTGCACGAACAAAATTCCTAACAATAATGATAGATTTGACTGATTCGATTCCAAGTATTGTCCAAAAGGTCTAATAGTGAACCCATAATGTCTACTTTCTTGTCGGTATACAGGGAGTCGCAGGTTTTGTAAACTTGATTACAATTTCCGGTACGTCTGTTATCATTGTCACCTGTGGCTCGTTTGTAATAGAACATAACTAATTTTCTCTCAATGAAACTGATTTGAAATCTATCGTAGAGTATCGTGCTATGCTCAACCACCACAAAACCTGATATAATAATAATAGCGGTTTCAGCGTTTATCAGGCCGAAGGCCTGTCGCCGATTCTTAACATCGCAGAACATTCACAGCATTTTGCGGTCTCGAACTCGCAACTCACTGCTACAATTCTGCTGTTCTTAACCGCCCGGCCTCCTCGCCGATTCTGACCAGAAACTGGCGCACAGAGCTGTGATCGAACCCGCGCCTCTCTGCGCCAATCTTGGTACTTGAACTGTATCCACTGGGTCACCCTGTATAAATAAAAAAAGCATTCCCAGGTATATTGTAATTTTTATCGGTTGACATCAATAACCACCCGCGCTCTTCTCATATGGTCAATAAACTGAATGACAAAAGGCACCCATATTCTACAGCATTGTATGCTTAGATACGCACACGTCTGCTGCTGGGGTGACAGGATCACTACCTCTCTGCCCCACGTCTACTGCTGGAGTGACAGGACCACTACCTCTCTGCCCCACGTCTACTGCTGGGGTGACAGGACCACTACCTCTCTGCCCCACGTCTACTGCTGGGGTGACAGGACCACTACCTCTCTGCCNTGAGTCTAGAACACAATATTTACTCTCCCTACATAAGGAATATTGAGTCTAGAACACAATATTTACTCTCCCTACATAAGGAATAATGAGTCTAGAACACAATATTTACTCTCCCTACATAAGGAATATTGAGTCCAGAACACAATATTTACTCTTCCTACATAAGGAATAATGAGTCTAGAACACAATATTTACTCTCGCTACATAGGGAATATATAATATATAACATAGTATTTACTGTTATTACACAACTTTATTTACTTACTCTCGCACGAATGCCTTGACTAGTAACGAGTCAGCTGGACAGGTAAGCCAGGCAGCACTTCATCTAAGTTAATTATTTGTCTCTCAACAGCCGCAGAGTATAATTATACTTACAATAGATTATACTTAGATTATACTTACATTTATACTAGATATCATTATATCTAGTATAAAATCTAGATATCATATCACTAGATATCATATCATGTGATATGATCTAGATATCATATCACAACTATATATTATCATTTACATTTATACTAGATTATACTTACAATATTATACTTATTATAATAGATTATACTTACAATAGCCGCCGAGTATAATCACACTTACAATAGAGTTCAATATATAGCTTATCATTATACTTACAATAGAGTTCATTAATTAGCTCATTGTTAGGCTCATTGAGAGAGCCACGTGAGACAAACAATTTTGCAAGTTTAATTACAATCTTCAACGAGGAAATATCAACGAAGTTGAGCAGAAATTCATCCAAACTTGACGTGGATCTTTAAATTCGTCCAATTGTAAACTTTACGTAGATCAGTTTTAGTATTTTGAACGCTGCGGTTCTACTGATGAAACTTTCTGATATCTTAGCGAATTTGAATTACATAAAAAAGTTACATTTTTGGTAGGGTGAAATTGATATCAGCTAGAAGAAAATCCCTGAGATGAATTTTTAAATTACGAATTTATCAGACGATGCTGACATGAATGAACTTGATCAACATAATTATACATAGAGATCCTAATTATATCTACAGATTCTTATTAAACATAGAGATCCTAATTATACTCTACAGATTCTTATTATACATAGAGATCCTAATTATATCTACAGATTCTTATAATACATAGAGATCCTAATTATATCTACAGAATCTTATTATACATAGAGATCCTAATTATATCTACAGATTCTTATTATCTATAGAGATCCTAATTATACTCATTAAGATTCTTATTATACATAGAGATCCTAATTATATCTACAGATTCTTATTATCTATAGAGATCCTAATTATACTCTTTAAGATTCTTATTATACATAGAGATCATATCAATGTACAGCAGGGTAGCTAACATGAGTATTAGTTATGTGACGAAATGTACAGTGCAGCCTAACATTGCTGCCAAAATCCACTACCGACATCAAAAATATTAAAGGGAGTGACAAATGCAAGAAAGATATTGCTCGGTAAATACAGTAATAAACATTGAATAAAACTCGTAAGAATCATTGAAAGTTTGGAGTGGAATGTCTGGAGGAGAAATGATTGTTGAGGTCTCGCCGGAAGACGGTGGAGTAGTCACAGCGGTAGAGTACAGTACCCGCACTGCGTACACGCCAGATGTTTCTTCTCTGAATGTTTGGCTGCGATGTGGGACGCTAGAGATCCTTTATAGGCAGAGGCATAGTCACAATGCGGGCATTTATGGCTCTTCTCCCCCGAGTGTCTGGAGGCAAAGTGCAGAGTGAGGTCGTGTTTGTTGGCCGTAGAGTACGCACACTCAGAGCACTTGTGGCTCTTGTCCACTGAATGTTTGGCTGCCAAATGTACGGTGAGATTCCGTTTAACAGCTGTTGAGTATCCACAGTAAAAGCAAACATGAGGTTTGCTGTCAGAATGTTTGGCAGCGATGTGCGAGGCCAGCGAGCCTTTATAGGCCGAGGCGTAATCACAGTGGGAACATTTGTGTAGTTTTTCTCCCGAATGTTTCGATGCGAAATGTAAAGTTAAGTCATGTTTGTTAGGCGTCGAGTAGTGACAGTCTGAGCACTGGTGGTGTTTATCACCAGAATGTTTAGCAGTGACGTGTACTGTAAGGTTGCGCTTCACAGCTGTCGTGTACCCACACAAAGAACACTTGAACGGCCGCGCGTTCGAGTGTTTGGCTGCGAAGTGTGAGATCACAGAGCCTTTGTATGCTGAAGCGTATTCGCATTGCGGACATTTGTGCATCTTCTCCCCTGAGTGCTTTGAAGCGAAGTGAAGTGTGACGTCATGTTTATATGCCGTGCAGTACTCACAAGCCGGACACTTGTATGGCTTCTCGCCGGAGTGTTTGGCTGTCACGTGCACGGTTAGGTTGCGCTTGACAGCCGTCGCGTACTCGCATAGCTGACACTTGTAGGGCCGTACGGTCGAGTGCTTGGCAGCTGAGTGCAGTGTCAGCGAACGCTTGTCAGCCGTAGCATAGCTGCACATGGAACAACGATGCAGTTTCTTGTCTGAGTGTAGAGATGAGAAATGCAGAGACAGTTCCTGGTCTTGCAGACAAGAGTGGTCACAGAGCGGACACTTCAGAACACTTCCTGCGTAGTAAACGAACGTTGGGCTGTGGTGGTTACCCTCGCGAGAATCCTCATGATTCATCAACCTGTTGGGATTCACAACACTCCTGACTAATTCTTTATCGTCAGCATCAACAGGCAGTTTGGGATCCTTGAGGTCCTCGATGGCGTCAGGGATGGCATACGACGGATCGCTTTGGCTCGAAAAAGCAAAAAAGTTGTCACAGTGAATAATGTCAACCGGACGACAATCTTGGAGAGAAGTTTTGGGGTCTGCGGTCTGATGGTCGAGGGTGGTGGTCTGGTGGTCGAGGGTGGTGGTCTGGTGGTCGAGGGTGGTGGTCTGATGGTCGAGGGTGGTGGTCTGGTGGTCGAGGGTGGTGGTCTGGTGGTCGAGGGTGGTGGTCTGGTGGTCTAGGGTGGTGGTCTGATGGTCGATGATGGTAGTTTGTTGGTCGTCCACTTCACTCTTGCACAAGAAGGAGGCCATCTCAGCTGATGCAATAGCTTCCTGAGGCCCAGCCTGCAATGTAGCGACATGGTATTTAACCTATTGCACCTATATGTATTTCATTAAAATTAAATATATTTATTATAATCATGCAAAATTTATTTATTCTGGCGATAACTTCTGGTAAGCAAATACCAGAAGTTATATCACTAGGAGTATTATATACATCATATATAATCTATAGATATAGACTATAATCTATATAGATTATTATATAGATTATATATAATACAATAATATAGGAACTGGTCAATAATACTATAATAATAATAGGTTAATAATAGGAAATGGTCAGGCAAGTTGACCAAGTCACGTTGAGGCCCCACCTGACTGAGGAAATGGTCAGGCAAGTTGACCAAGTCACGTTGAGGCTCACCTGACTGAGGAAATGGTCAGGCAAGTTGACCAAGTCATGTTGAGGCTCACCTGACTGAGGAAATGGTCAGGCAAGTTGACCAAGTCACGTTGAGGCTCACCTGACTGAGGAAATGGTCAGGCAAGTTGTGTTCCATGTCCCTCAGTCGTCACACCTCTGGCAACTGGGCGCTGGATCTCTCCTGAAAAAAAATGGTCTTATTCATACAGATAATTAATAATAATACCTATTCTTCATAAATAATACGATATAAATATTTTTAATCAATTTAGTTATAATAATGCCAAATAATAATTTTGTTATGGTCTAATATTAAATAATGGATATTTTTTCATGGTCCTTCGGTAGGTAAGCATTAAAATATTCAGAAATTAAAGTTTCTGAAACCATTATGAGAAAGCATGAATAAAAATAATATATATTATTATAAGATGATATATTATAAGATATTATAAGATATATAAGATAAGATATATTATATTATTATAAGACACATATTATTATAAGATGGCAGAATTTTCTTGTTCACATGCATACAGTTATATATGTAATGTAAATGGATGTTGCTACATTCGAAAGGTTGTTAATATATTATTATTATATGCTAAATCTGCCTTTTGATCTACTAAAGTCATCTGAAGAATTGTTTCACTCCTTGAAAATCATAATGCATTCTCTGGTCATTAATTGTACACATATCTACACATACCTTATATGTATATATGATATATTTAATCATGAGTATTTTCCTAAATATGACATAATGAAAGTGAAGGACTAATTAACAGTTAAAGAATCTATCAAATGCAGTCATTACTGAGAAAAAATTTAGTATGATTTAAATACAACCATTACAATATAAAAATTAACTTTCTAACTTCAATTTAAATTCAACCAATATAATATAAAGAGTAACTTTCTAACATCAATTCATACAAATTTAACCTAGTAAAATAAATTCATTGAAAGTTATTGCTACTTCTGTTATTTACAAAATGGTGGAAATAGTAAAAAAGTAAGGTACCGGTAATTGAAATGATTGTATCATAGTACTTATTGTGCATGGTAAGCAGTGAAATGCTGTGTACAGAACAAATCAAATAATTGTTGGTTAGCGGAGGCAAGATAAAGTAGCCTCCAGCACAAAGTGGGGCTCAGGGGCCATACTTTCAAAACTGGCTAAGTGAACGTAAGTACTTACGCTCTATTTTCTTGTCTATGATTAAGTGAACGTAAGTACTTACGCTCTTACGCTCTATTTTCTTGTCTATGATTGGTGGATTTTGCTTGAAAGGCCGTCAATGATCGGCTGATGAACTTACGATCTCTTAACTTTTTTTGAAAGTATGGGCCCTGGAAGAGATTTGAAGTGACAAGATGTAGTCACTTATCAACATTAAGATTAACTAGTTAATATACCAGCATTAGATTTATCTTCTATATTGATTGGTTATGTATTAACAATATAATGGTAAACTTTAGTTTAATAATTTTGTTCAATATAAAGAGAAATACCATAAAAGAGGGTTACTTAGACTTACGGGGTAACTTAGACCACTTTTAGTTTTTTAACAAAAACCCCCAAAACTCAAAAACTATTTGACATAAAAAAATGTTGTCAATGGGTATTAAAGGCCTAATACTGAGGCTATGTAACACAATAGAAAGATTAAAAAAGTTTGCATATCTAATAGGTTAAAAATGAAAAATGTTACCCATGAAAAAGAGCTATTATTTAAAGCCTGTCATAGAACCCCCTCCAATTTTTTCATTTTTTGGTAAAATAACTCCAGGTTTTGGTGCATTGTAGTAGAACTCTTCTAGTTACATATGCAAATGACAAATTTTAGGAAAGCGGCATAATTTGCAGGTGGGGGGCGCCGTCCCCAAATGGGGAACTTTGACCACCTAAGGTCAGCCAGGGCTCAGCCCTGACGGGGTAAAATAGACCAGCTTGGAAATTAATTTAAAATTACCATATATAACATATTTCATGTTTGATACACCTATTAATGTTTTTTCTTTTTGTTTCAGACTCTACAGAGTGTTATATATGGTAATCTTAAATTAATTTCCAAGCCGGTCTATGTTACCCCGTCAGGGCTGACATTAGGTGGTCTAAGTTCCCCCATTCAGGGGCAGTGCCCCCCATTTACAAACTATGACACTTTCCTCAAATTTGTCATTTGCATATGTAACTAGAAGAGTTCTACTACAATGCACCAAAACCTGGAGTTATTTGGATTTATTTTACCAAAAAATATAATTGATTTTACCACCCGGTCTAAGTTACCCCAAGAGCTGGGGTAACAAAGACCATCACTTTTTTTTAAATTACATAAAGACTATGAGAGGCAGGAGCCAGCAATTTATGGTGAGTGAAGCTAGAGTATAGACCTGTATTTTACATATTTCATTTCAAGTTTAATTTAGCTAGTAAAAAATGGCATCATTTAAAATAAAAAGTAGTCTAAGTTACCCCATTTTACGGTACTTCATTATGACGAAATTTAGAACTACAAATTCACCTCAGGAATAAAAATGTGGCAGGCAGGTCCACATCCAGGGTAAGATGGCGGCAGTTGAGCTAAGCCATAAGGGTGAGCCATCTGTGAAGACAGAGGGCTGTGTAGTATACAGAAGGGCTGTGTATATAGCAGGGCTGTGTATATAGGAGGGCTGTGTATATAGCAGGGCTGTGTATACAGGAGGGCTGTGTAAATAGGAGGGCTGTGTATATAGGAGGGCTGCATATATAGAGCTGTGTATACCTATAGGATGGTTCTGTATATAACAAAGCATGATTAAAAATGTTTTATACAAAAAACACATTCAGTATATATTCCATTTGGCTGAAGCTTAACAGGACAACAGGCTAAAATTATGTGGGCTGGAGCTATTAAAAGCTAAACTTTTGCAAGATCTTAACCACTCAATTGAAATACACAATTATTAGTTCAACCAATGCACAAATTTAACATATTGATATCAAAACTAAACCAGATCACTCACCCAAGTTATTTCAGTCACTTTAGATTCTCAGTCGATTCCATGATTTGCCTTCATTTATTTTGATTTTAACACTATTTTTAACACATTTTTAAATACTTATTGATGATAAAGTAATCATTATTGCCATAAGTCATTTGGAATTATAAGAGGAATAAGTTCCTGAGACCTGAACTATGGGAAACAGTGATTTTAATTGACACTCGTATGTATATAAAAGGAACAAGGCAGAATACACAGATATGGTTTGTAGCTTTGTGTGAAATGGTCACTAGGAACTGGCAGTTACAATAGGAAATTTGTATGACTGGGTCAATAAAAATTGTTTCCCCAAATGCTAGCAAAATTGTAAATGAAAAGTATTAGAGATAAGTAAAAAATATAACTCAATACTGTCAACTGGAGTGACTTCAGCCACCGGAGGTGACATTGGCCACACCAACAACAGAAACAAATGGCAGCAAAACAAAATAATAAACGTTGGCCAAAGTCACCCCAGTTGACGGTACTCACTGTAGTGAGTGACAGAAAGCGCATTTTCTTGTCAACAAAAACATGAAGTCACGGAAAGACAGACGAACAGATGGACTGACGGACATGGCAAGCACGATAGCGCCTTTTTTTCCGTAAATGAGAAGATGCACGAAAAATATGTAGGTACATTATATGTATAAAACCATTTAAGCTGAATATAGTGATATAGAGTTGGACATTTGGAGACAGAGATGTTCCACAGTGCAGAGAGAGAGCAAATATCTGATGATCATATATGACAGTAGCATTTAAATCTGTATCTTGAGAAGAACTTGCCAACACATTTCTCTTCAAACAAATCTTTTCACGTACTCTGGCAAGAAAGTTTGAAGTGGTAGGGAGTTCTTGCAACAAATTATCAATAATACTGGTGACATCAAGGGCATAAAAACCAGGATAATTATATCAATAAAAAATATATTTATAAAAGGGCATTATATCAATTACAAATTCTCAATAATACTGCTGACATCAAGGACATAAAAAGCTGACATTGGTGACGCAATTGCCAAATTCTGCATAGTGGGACAGTGTAAGAGGAGTGAGGGAGAGATGTGTGTCAACACCTTTAGGCCCAATAAAAGTGCTAGCAAATGATTTTTCAAGTTCTTGCTGACCATTGTATTTTTTGAGCACATCATGAAACAATAATTTTTATTCTCAAATTTTAGGAAATGTTGCCTAATACTCCAGATTGGTAGAAGAGAAGAAAATATTGTATCCACTTTTCCTTTGCAAGTGCGCTAAAAAGAAGGCAGCCAAACTAAGGATAGATTTTTGCTTCTGCTTCGAATCTACTTATAGGACTCAATATGAACTTGAAGAGGGGCCAACAACAAAAAATGTTCTTCTTTGCCACTATATAGGTAAGGTAAGTTCGGAATATTAGAGAGGAGTTTCTTAAAACTGCAGGTGGAAATGATCATTTCATGGGTGATTTTGAAAAATCATTGGTGAAACAAAGTGGAAAATTGGGTAGAAGCTACCTGGGAATCTTACTAAAATGCCCTTGAATCTAGCAAATTTTTCCTGTTTCTATGACCCAAGGCCTTTCCTCAATTTCTTCAGTAAAAAATAAGAAAAAAGGCCTATTTTAACCTAAAATTTTCAAAAATCACCCATGAAACAGTAGTTTTTACCTTCAATTTTTCAGTCTAATTTATGGGCGAGTGCTCAATTTTCCATTACTGCCTTTCCCCATGAGCAGCATGGAATTTTTTATACCTATTTAATATATTCTCACTTATATAACAAAATCAAAATGGTTTGCAAGGCCTACCATGTTACATTTAACACCAATAAGGCTCAATGTTCACTGCGCTTGTGAGAGGCTGCTGCTATTCTGATGTCAAGCAATTTGTTGACGCCGTGGATCTCGGAGCGCCATTCTCCATAATCTTCACTGGTCGTTTTTCAGTAAATGAAACATTTTTGCAATGAAAATTTTTTAAAATAGAAAAAAGAAGTATTTCAAATACTGCTGAAATTCTCACAATTTCAATAATACCAACAAAGTTTATGGTACAACACAAAATGATGAGATAATTTCTGATTCTTTCATGACATATGGCACATCATAATGGCAGTAAACACATGGAATGAAGAGTGAAGATGTCCCACTCCCTGTTTTGGTAATGTCAAATTGAATTTCAAAATAAATAATTTGATTCACAGTGAGATTTAAATGATAGAAACTGGTTTAAAGATTGTATGAATTTTGATTGTATGAAAGAAGGTATGAATTTTTTCATGTTCTTGCACAATTTTATTGATATTGTCTTACTGACTTCACTTCACATCCTGAATGATTTTGTCTCCCATTGTCAGTTTTTGAACATCCCGTGTGATTTAGAAAATGTTCATCCCTTATAAGCAAAAATTACTACTACCGTCAGATGGGTAATAAGGGACTGGCGGGGTAAATCAGGACAGTCTTCCATAATAGCGTAAAACTGTTATAGCACCAAAACTATTTAAAATATTCCAAAACGAAAACTAGTGGCATAAATTTTAACATATTTCCTATCTATGTAGCATAAGTTCTAAATTCTTAAATTTACTAGCTCTAAAAATTCCCTGAAAAAATGTTAAAGAATGCTATTTAGAAAAGTACTTGCTATGGTCTGTAGTAAAAAAAATTGCCATAATAAAATATTTTGCCCAAGAAAAACTTGTAGACAGGTGTTGGCTTTAGAAGTTTATTGACAGAACTTGCATACGTCAATCCAAAACAATGGCTGGGACACCCCCCAGGGTAATACAGGATACCCCTAAAAACACATTTACGGCAGAACCTTGGTTTGCAAAGGCTACAGTCAACAAAAAATCAGTTAATGACAAAAAATTTTGATTAAATTTACCTCTCTAAGCAATAAAAATTGCACTTAACAAAAAATTAGTGCATCATCAGTCATTACATAATTGTTCAAAGAATGACATAGATAGAATTGTGCATAGAGCAATATGGAATGAAAAAATTAACCTTAACTATAATTTATTTGTCCAAAAAATATGACGGTTGTCACTTAAAAGATATATATTCCTTTCTGTTCCAGGTACGTTTTTTACAATCTTATTTTCTTTGTTATACTGAATTAATTTACTTGACCCAATAATGATGGTGAAAAATTACAAGCCCAGTCCTGCAAGCTTACGGACAAAATGCTACAGGGCTGCTGATACGAAGCTTGCAGTAGACAAGGTCATTGACAATGACATGGACTTTTTTAAGTTATATCTAGAGAACAAAAAAAAGTTTTTATTGATGAAATATGGATATGGTAATATCATCCATAGGGGAAAAACAAGTACGTACAAATCACCAAAAATATCATCTATTCTACATTTACATCATCTACAAATTATGAAGAAGAGGACTTCAGAGTACTGTCAGTAATGATTAAGTACCTACACTCACAAGCCATAACACCGCTTATTAAAATAGAGTTTCATATTAAGTGTCCCAAATTACTCCATTCTCAGGGGCAATTTGGGACATTTTTTGGGGGGGGCTTTTGGAACCTTACATAGAGCATAAGAATTTTTTTGACATACCTTACCATAGCCCTTGCAAATACCTTTGAAATGAGCCCAAACTTGTCTATGAAATGTTTCATGATAAGAAGTTATCAACAAAAAACTAAAGAAAATTTCCCTTATAACCATGTTTGATGGTACATTCTGATGAATTAGAGAGGAACGATTTTGAGAACTTGGGCATGCTCTCCATGGACCTTAAATAAAAATTAGATGTTATTCAAATTTAGGCATTATTGAAATTTGCTAGTGTTGAGACTCTCAGAATTTATACACAAAACTCATATAGAAGTATATAAAATTTATAATTTGATAAATGATATTGATGATTTTTATAAATATGGTGCAAAATTATTGATCAGTTATGAATATCAACAATATTATTGCTGAATGTTTCACAATTTATAGGAACAGACTTCAGCACCTAGACCAGTAAACATTACACAAAGTAATTGTAATTTAAATAAGAAATGACCAAACCAATATTTGATGTTGTTATATCAATCAAACATTCATAGAACCATTCCATTGTTGTCCCTAATGGTCCATTAATTCCTAATTCAATGGCAATAAATGATTTAAATTACCCTTTGGTTGGTAATTTATGAATCCCTATTACATATGTGAAAGAAAATTTAACTATTATTTCAAAAACATTTCATGAATGAATAAGTTTGTGAAAACAAAACTTTAGTAATTAAATGAATGGTGTCCTCAAAACCAGCTCAAATTAGCTCAAAATGACCAAATAGTTCATTTTGAATATTTAGGTATGAATAAGATTGTTACGGTATAAGATTTGTTGGAAAAACATTGTTGATCTTAACAGAGCTTGATGAAGAGTCTAAAAAAACTATCTGCTAGACTGCTTTGCCACTATGCCTGGTTACCATTGGTATGATCTATAGGTACACTACAGCTGCCACACCCACGGAGCACGGGCCGCCACCTGCATCATTGCATGCAATGATGCAGGCATGGAACATATATCTACTTGGCAAGCCGTAACTACATTTTTTGAGCCGTGGCTTCATGGGTTTGTCAGCTCTGATTCCATTTCTTTGAGCCGCGAATTCCATATCTTGGCCGCGAAAAGCCATTTATGATCCGTGAACTTGTTATTCACAAAATCTCATTACTCGGTTCACTCCCATCAGTCCCATGCCATGCATATAAAGACTAATGTTATTTACAAAGTCCCATACAAAAAACAGTCACTAGCATTTGTCTTCACATAAGCGGCAAGCTGGCAACTGTACAAGTGATAATGCAGTAGTTTGACCATTGACCATTCACCATTCTGACGTAACTGCAAGTCTGCAACTATGCAATCTTCATGGAGGAAATGTTTTGAGTTGACTTGTTATTATATTCTGCATGTTATTTTGGCAAGAGGTGGGAGCATTGAACTGATTGAAGTATAGGGTAAACGCGGTATATTCCAACATCGTGGGTAATTCCGTCACATCTAGTTTTTCCTTTATATTAAGCTTTGTTTTAGTTCCATGCATTTGTTGATGGTTGAAATGGTGACGTCATACATTTGCGCATCAAACTACTGCCAAAACACTAGGTCTTGGCCATCTAGCAGGAAAATATTGAGATCCAAAGAGAGACAATGCACGCTTTACGTTCCGTATCCGCCAAGTGGAACGCGGAAGACGCGCTGCCGCGTACGAGCAGTTTGTGGAGGAACAGACGTAAGCCGCAGTTTACGATTACCGTACGTTCCATATCCGACAAGCAGAACGCGGAAGAGTCAGAAGTAAACCGGACATGTCTTACATTTTAGTATTGTCAGTTCGACTCGCGTAGTCAATATACTCGCGTATATTGTCGACTTTCTAAAGTACGGCGCACGGCGCATTTTTTTACCAGCATTGTACGGCGCACCGCGCAGGTTGTTAAAATGACAAAAAAAATTCCCGCGCACCTGGCACATCTTCCTGACCATGGCGTGAAGGCAACAGAACTTACGTAACATATACGGTTTTTTTATAGTTTTTTATTTCTCGATGCGTCCTTAATGTGTCGGAATATACCGCGTTTACCCTATTTTGACTCGCAAATGCATGACGTCACCATTTCAACCATCAACAAACGCATGGAACTAAAACAAAGCTTAATAAAAGGAAAAGCTGGAGAGGTGACGGAATTACCTACGATGTCGGAATAAACCGCGTTTACCCTAAGTCGATGCGTCCTTAACAAGTTAATGTGACGGAATATACCGCGTTTACCCTATATACTGTGGATTGCAACAGTTGAAAATTTTATTAAACAACATGTTTGCAAAGTGCAAGCCAAAATTTTTTCAATTGAACAAAAATTTATGACATTAGAGCTTCAGCTGCAAGATTTCATACCATCCTAAAATTATATCTACCGTATATGATATTAGAGCCGCAATATTTCAGAAAAAAATAGGACTTCTCCTAGTTCGGCAACAGGCAATGGGCATATTTCTTTAACGCCGACACTTCTATTCTATTCTAGTTCTCCAGCCCTGGCCCTGCCTGCAAGGCTGCACCGCCTGCAGGCTTGCAGCTGCACGGCTTTATCATTATGGCCATTGTCATTTGCCCATTGGGCACATTATTGCGAATGTGAAAATTATATCTTGCATAATGTCAAGCATCCCTTCAAAATTTCAGAAAAAATCAACTCATTTGAATTTATAAACCAGCCGGCTGCGGCGGGTGGACTGAAGAAAAGAAATATCAATAAGTTGTGTTTTCCATGAGGCCATGAACTTCATTCTTTCGGGATTTTTGTGCCAAAGTCCGCGACCGCAGAACGTTTCGTGGAGTGGCCAAGTCGGTAATTTACAGAACACATCAATGTATATTAAATTTTATTTACTGAAAATTTCCAGGTTTGAGAGAATTTCTAAGTTCAATTTAAAAGTTATTCATACTAACTCCATTTCAAGAACGGCTGAAATAGAGTAAAAAATCGTGATATTATAACAGGCTTTTTGCCTCCCCAAAATTATTAAATTTCTTTGCTTGCGATAATTTTGTATGAAATATAAATTCTTTTTATCATAGAAATTTATTAATTTCAAGCGGCATGCGTTCGAATGTTACGAGTGTCAGTTCTTCAGCTTCTGATATAGAATTGGTATAAATTATTTTTCAAATTTAGCTTGATTAAACTTATAAGCTCAATTTTAAATTGGAAATTCTAAATTTAATTCAGGCGTTGGAATGCATGCGACAACGGCGTGAGTCCTAAATTTCATGGAGTTTGGTCAGAATTCCATTCCGACTATAAATGACTTCATTAGATACTCATTATGCAGGTATACTCATGGCTTTTACAAGGTCCCATAATGATTACTAGAATTTGAAACAAGAACCAACACCAGGGGCCACGGCTATAAAATAAAAAAACAGCGTTGGAACACATCCATGCGACAACATTTCTTCTCGCTTCGAGTCACCGACATGTGGAACAGCCTCCCTGATAGCATCGTTGACGCTCCGAGTATGAACATCTTCAAAAACAGACTAGACGAAGCTATGCAGGAGCATATGTTCAGTCTTAAAATGCCTAGCAAATTACGGACCAGGAAATAAGTCCAGCAGCTATTTCAATCAATCGTCAGTTATGGAAAGATCGGGTTCCAAAGGCCGGATCCCTTGTGAATCAAGTCACGAAAAGTTCAAGAATCGGCAACAGACCATGGGCCCAATTCTTCAACGCCGACACTTCTATTCTATTATATTCTGAGAGTATGATATGGGTTTGTTTTACGTAGACAGAGCTGGGCAGCGCTACTTTGAAATGTAGCGGCCGCTACCGCTACCGCGACATGCTCTAAATGTAGCGGGCGCTACAGCTACCTCTACAATTGCTTAAGCGTAGCGCAGCTACCGCTACCGCTACTGAAAATGTAGCGCGCTACTGCCCACCTCTGGTAGCAACTAACATGTTGACACTAGTAGGAGGCTGAGGTTGACAACATTACACCGAAATCTTTCGTACAGTTTTATTCTGTAATTTATATTATGTATGTACCATGCTGGTTTTTATATAATATTTATTACTATTAAGTAAAATCTAAAGGCTTTATCTATAAATGTAGCGGTAGCGCTGTAGCGGCAAAACCTCGTTTCGCTACTTAAATATGTAGCGCACGCTACCGCAACCGCTACAATTGCTTAAATGTTGCACCGCAACCGCTTCTGAAAATGTAGCGGCCGCTACATGTAGCGCGCTACTGCCCACCTCTGGACGTAGACCTACCGAGCTTAGACGCTGAACAACTGCTGCACTTCAAGCCCATAGCGGCAGGCCCTGGGTAGAAGCTTACAGGTCGTTCGAGCTCGAGCACGCCCCTTGCCCAGTCCTGCTCCAAAATCTATCGCTGCACTTGTACGCGGACGTACGACTTTGTTTTGCGATATATCGGTATTTGTCTTCGCGCATCAAAAACTTTGCACAAGTTAATGCCATCTTATATCTCTAATATAGAGAATTATCATTTAAATATTGCTGTTTTATTAAAATTTAGCTGATAATTTTAACTGGTCATGACGGTGGTTTCTTGTTAAATTAAGAGAAATGTGTACCATCGTCAGATACTTCATGCTAGACAAGAAACATCAAGAGATCTTCCAATTTTCCTATTAGCTCTAACGGAAATTAGTGTCATTGTTATATTTCTTGTTCACTTTTAATGTTGGGTCTGTGTCGAAAAAGTTTCTCCTGAATAATCGAAGCTCTCTTTCTACGAGAGGGAAAATTGATAAAATCTTCTAATCTGTTTATCATCAATTATTGCTGAAATTTGCACAGTTTATTTGAACAAACGCTCCTTCTTTGCAAGATTTAACATTAAGTGCAATATAAAACTGGTATTTATATTATATTATGTAATACACGTGCGATCGATGACCAGAGAATTCGTTGATTTCTATTATCAGTGAATGGAACTTTTCTTCAGTTGAACGGTAGATCAAAAGGCAAGTTGCAGGAAGTAATTCTTATTTATTAACGACGTTTCGAATGCAACAAACATTCATTTTCAAGGTAAAGAAGCATTAAACATTGAAATTTTGGTGGAAATATGTACATAATATAAATAACTAGGATACAACAGTAAAATTTTGGACCAAAAATTACTCGGAAAATTCTTTCAGAGTTCAGACAAA
Organism: Hyalella azteca; assembly: GCF_000764305.2. Lineage (NCBI taxonomy): Eukaryota > Metazoa > Arthropoda > Malacostraca > Amphipoda > Hyalellidae > Hyalella > Hyalella azteca. The sequence goes on along the minus strand of NW_025932191.1, from coordinate 12,894 downwards.
TCCGGTAGTCAGAAAATAGATAGCTGGGATCCAATCTGTAGAGATGAGGAGTTCAGCTATCGCCGGTCGTTTGTTGTCGGGCCGCTGCTTCAACATGATGCTGGTGAGTACGTTCAGCACAATGCGGGTGACGGTCCGGTTGTGAGCTTGTCTCATGTGGTTCACCTGCCCTCCAGTCTGAAGGTAGCTAATGAGACAGCGGCTCGGTGTCTTGATTGTTAGTCCAATCTGTCCGATGTTGTCTAAAACATGAAGAAGTCTACAACCTTCTTTGAAGCAAAATTTATAGACTACACCGGCCTCTCGGATAACTCCCGCGTTTTTGCAGGGGCCTTTGTTGCGTTTAGTTTGGAATTTGACATTTTTGTCAAGAGTGTTGACAAAAATGTCAACACTGTACTTAGGACGCTGCGTGTACTTAGGCCGCTACGTGTACCTAGCATGAGTTATTAGGACGGCCCAAAGAACGTCCAGCCAAGACGCGAATTCAATATTGTATCAAAGTCGTCGGCCGACGCGACTTGTGCTGTCCAGCTGGCTTGCCTATGGTATATTAGTGAACATATCATCGTCATCGTTATTTTTCAGAAACTCATCCGTTAATAACCTAGTTATAAAATTACACTTAACCCGCATACTTTAAATAATTACAGCCACTGCACGGGCGTAAAATTAAATTATTTCTTGAGGTTACGGGACATCAAAATTCATTTGGGGCATTTTTCGGTTAAGTTACTAATTAAAATTATCTCAAATTATTAAATCCACTGAGCAGATGCAAAATTAAGAGCTCGATCGACTTTGGATGAGGTAAAATCTATTTACGTTTGCTATCGGTAATTTCCCGATTCCGAAACGACTGAACCCAAATATTTGGAATATAACAGTGTCAGTGGCGGTCTAAAATTACCATTTATCTCGAGTTTTATGGAAATCATTATTCGCTATAGTTACCGGTTATTGTGCAAGCCTCTAAAACACTTTTCGTTATCTTTCTCATAACTATTACAGCAATAGGTCCTCCAATTTGGAATTGTAACTAAAACGTGAAACTTCTACTAATACTTATGCACAATAATTTTTATGCATGCATTTATAACTGTTTTAAACTATGTAGCCAAATTATGTACATATAGTAAAAAACACGTTTTCGCATAACCAACAACTAAGGTTAAAAAATTAAGTGGAAACAAATTTTTTGGTGAATTACATTCCTATTGAGGTTTCGATTGTTTTTCTATTACCATCCTTCGCCTAGAATGGTAAAAAGTCTATGTTAACATGTCTGTTGAGAAAGGCTATGTTAACATGTCTGTTGAGAGAGTCTATGTTAACATGACTGCTTAGAGAGTCAATGTTAACGTGTCTGTTAGGAGAGCCTATGTTGAGAGAGTCTATGTTAAGGGGAGCGTCTAGGGTAAAATTTATCTCGGCTATTTACGAACGGATCACTCTGAAACTTGGTACACATATGTGAAATAGAATTCTAAGACATTTTTGTTCGTGTGAATTTTTCGAAAAAAATGAAAGAAAACGTGAAATTCTTAGAAAACGGCCAAAAAAGGGAGTACCGTAGAAATCTATCTCCTCCTAGGATTTTCAAGCTACAACATTGAGACACATATCATTCGATGCGTAAAGACCATATCTAAAACGTAACTCGAGGGTTTTTAGGATTTCTCATTTTTGTGAGTGTGGGAGCATTTTTCGTAAACTTTTCGAAAATTTTTCGATTTTCCTCCCCGCCACCCCACCTTTTTGCGGAATAAAATCCAAACTATAACGAAATTAGAAAAACGCCCGTGTTACGTTCTAGATAATTTTGTTGCGCATCGAATATTATATGTCTCATTGTTGTAGCTTAGAAACTCTAGGAGGAGGGTTTTCCGTGACAAAAAATTGAACTTTTCAGGACAGCGCGACAAAGTTCCGCGCGCCTTGAAATAGTCACTCAATGTAGCATAGAGACCAAACTACAGGCTTCTGCAGCTTAATTCCACTCAAGGATGCTAGCAGCGACTTGCAGCACACCTCTCCGTACAAAGCGAACAGGGTAACTGAGCCTTGATGCCAGATACTCCAATATATGTAGTCTTAGCGAGTGAATTACCTCCCATCTATTTTGTGAAGGATCTACACCTTCCGCCCCTCTTTAAAGAGAAGCCGTGTACGTAAAAATTCACATACATGGATCGCAGTAGTATCCTTGATAAGCTCAGAATGTCAGCTTTAAGACGAGACTAAGCACGTAACTGCAGTACAACTCAAGTAGAAACTATATTTAAAATGCGCAGCAGCTAATTACCTTGTATCTAATTAGTGAAGGATCTCCCCTACCCGCCCCCTTTTAAAGAGCCGTCATGTAAGTAAAAATTCATGTACAGAGATGGCAGTGGTACCGTTGGATAGGGCAGAATCCCAGCTTTAAAATGAGTATAAAAACCGAAAAAGTGAAAATTTTCAATTTCAGGGTAGACGCTCCCCTTAACGTGTCTGTTAGGAGAGCCTATGTTAACATGTCTGTTGAGAGAGTCTATGTTAACATGTCTGTTAGGAGAGTCTATGTTAACATGTCTGTTGAGAGAGTCTATGTTAACGTGTCTGTTAGGAGAGCCTATGTTAACATGTCTGCTGAGAGAGTCTATGTTAACATGTCTGTTAGGAGAGCCTATGTTAACATGTCTGTTGAGAGAGTCTATGTTAACAAGTCTGTTAGGAGAGTCTATGTTAACATGTCTGTTAGGAGAGTCGTTACTCATAGGAGAGTCGTTACATTACATTACATTAGGAGAGTCGTTACATCTATCAACACGTTACTCATATGAAGTGAGATGGAACTCATTATCATTCGTACATTAAGCTTTATTTCTATGTTCGTGCACTTTGAAACGATACATAAATTAGAGCTATGTCATCATTTGTTCCATTGGAAATAAATTTTTCTTTTCAAGCCCAGCTTATGAAATATAAATAAAGAAAAGTCCAGGAATGCCCGTCATCCGGCGATTTATAACTGAAGTAAGTCACGACCTGGGCGATGCTTTCACTTGTGAAGGTTTTTAACTTGAAGGGAAAAAAATTACAAGCAAGCAGGGCAACTGCATCTTAGCTTCGGCAACTGCAGGCCATGTTGAGTATTATCCTCCGTCAGACGGTCAGCGCACAAACATTTTAGGAATACAGAAAAATATATACTTCTTATATACTCCGCCCAGGCAATGGCTCATGAAAAGTTCAACCAGTTTTACGAAAATAACTGAACATTATATTAATGGATTCTTTTACTCTAATTATCAGAAGATTTGATTAAGTTAAGAAGTTAAGTATTTGATTTATGATCCGAGCGAATGATGGAGACGATATTTCTACTTTAGTTAGTCCTATTATCTTTAATTGTCAGATAATCCAATACAAGTTTCATTTAGAGGAGTTTGAAAGGAAAAAGCCCATCGTACAAAATGGTATTTATTTGTTGCAGTCGATATGTATTGACTTTTAATACCATGGTTGATTTCTACGCATAAATTTTGTCAGTTTTGATAAATTTCCTGTAAAATTTTTGTCTAAATGAGACCGACTCATGTCTGTTCTCCTTCTTGACTTGCATAATGTGATAAGCATTTTACGCTTAAAGGCAATTTTGATGCTCGAACGAGTACACATTCCGCTAATATTTTCGTAGGCTATTTACCCTGGATGTTGTTGTTGTAATTGCCCATCCTGGTGGTGGCGACTAGGGAGGTAGGTGATAGGTCAGTTTTTCCGGGCACTTGGTGCCACTGGTAGTTCTACGACCATCACTGGCTCGATGATCGTAGACGGTTGGTTGTTGTGGCTTGGCTGCTACAGCTGCAGCTCGTCTGCATCTCGCCTTCTGCTATAGCTGCAGCTCGATGACCCTTAATATCTCTCATGATGACGACCTTATTGGCCAGGACTTTAATCCAGCCCCTCACTATGATGCGGTCAAAAAAATAAGGCGCATTTAACATTTATTGACTACTTGTTCATTTGAAGAATATTTTTGAGTCGTGGAAGCTTCTAGCTTATGCTAAGAAAAAATTTGTTCGTGAATTCTTGTGGGAATTTGAGGAGGCGAGAGGAATTTTGTTGTGGGACATTCGCTTGGGAATGGAAAGGGAGGAATTAATATAATATTGTTTCATTCGGGTGGGAATGAGAAAAGAGGTAAGTTTTAAGATCACTTGATTGCTAAAATCTCAACTTCACCGAAAATTTAAAAGCAAGGAAAATGGTCAGAAATATCACAATTTTTTATAGGAGGAAACGTTTACTTATTCAAAAAATAATGTATTTATGTCCATTTTCTTTGTTTTTAAAGGGGGAGGTTGTGCTGGGACATTAGAGTGGAGAAGTGAAGAGTGAGGAAGAGAAATATTATAGCGCGTCATTCGCTGTATCTGTCGTATCAGGTTTGAATAAGTTGCAAATTATAGTTCAGGTTGTACACAAAACACGAAGAATTGTCCTGAAGTATTGCGAATTGAGGGATAAATTGAATTAATGGAACATAGTCAAATTTTCGTTCATACAAGTTCGTAATAATTCAAAATTCAGGCTAGAATATAGCTTAAATTTCAAAACCGGGTTTGCAGGATTCCTTATTATAATTTATTTGGTTCAAATGTGAATCTACTCTGATAACTGATTCTTTCCGTTCGTTCAGAACAAAACCTGCAACAGCGATAAAGGTTAAATCGTCAATAAATGAATTGTCGCATCTCAGAAATTAAATATCGGGAGCAGCGCCGAGTTATACAGCTGGTATAACTTGTGTTGATCGCAAGTTCAAACAATAGAAAGTGAACCAAATAATGCTAGGTTGACCAGCGACCAACCACACTTAGGGTTGAAGGTATTTTACTAACGCATATACATACGCGATATAGAACCGATCACCGCACTAGATTATATAAGATATTTTGCAAAGCACATACTTGTATAAAGAGCACACCGATAATCACACTAGATTAAAGGAAATATTTAATATAGCGCATTCATACCCGTAACGTACTGTCAAAATAACGAAATGCGCCATTTAATTACTCATATTAATTAACAACTAACAGTGAAGAAAAAACCTGGAAGCAAATTCCAGACCAGCAAAGCTTCGCAATCTATTGTAGCTCTGTGGGTTAGAACATTTTATGGGGCCCAACAAGTGAAGTTATCAGCAGAGCACCAGTCAGCTAGAATCAGTGTGGTGTGAGCTTTCTTTAAAAAGCAGGGATAGCCTCCTTATAGGTGTCCTGTATAGATCACCCAACAGTTCCTCTGATAACGATCAAGTACTGAACAGTCTTCTACCAAGCATGACTTTCAGCAGGTCGCATACGTTAATCGTTGGTGACTTTAACCATCCAGAAATAGACTGGGCACATGAATCCTCTCCAAGGGATGAGAATCACCCTTCATCCTTGTTCATGGAGTCTGTGAGAGACTCATTTTTATACCAGCACATCACAAAGCCAACCCATTTTAGAGGTAATCAGACTCCAAATACTCTAGACCTAGTGTTTACTAGTGAAGAATCAATGGTAGAAGAGCTTCGCCACGAGGCTCCGTTGGGCAAAAGTCACCACCAGTCATTGTTTTTCAGTATTAAGTGCTATACAGAAAAGACGCCTCGGAAGCGTGAACGTTTCAACTTTGCGAAAGGCGACTATGTTAAACTTCGTGAATCAGTGAGTGCAGCGAACATTTCGGACTGTATCATGAACATGAATGTGGCGGAGTCTTGGTCATTCATCAAGAACATAGTTACGAATGTGTAGTTGATGCTGTCTCTTATACACATCTAGATGTGTATAAGAGACAGGTCTTCTACCAAGCATGACTTTCAGCAGGTCGCATACGTTAATCGTTGGTGACTTTAACCATCCAGAAATAGACTGGGCACATGAATCCTCTCCAAGGGATGAGAATCACCCTTCATCCTTGTTCATGGAGTCTGTGAGAGACTCATTTTTATACCAGCACATCACAAAGCCAACCCATTTTAGAGGTAATTAGACTCCAAATACTCTAGAACTAGTGTTTACTAGTGAAGAATCAATGGTAGAAGAGCTTCGCCACGAGACTCCGTTGGGCAAAAGTCACCAACAGTCATTGTTTTTCAGTATTAAGTGTTATACAGAAAAGACGCCTCGGAAGCGTGAACGTTTCAACTTTGCGAAAGGCGACTATGTTAAACTTCGTGAACCAGTGAGTGCAGCGAACATTTCGGACTGTATCATGAACATGAATGTGGCGGAGTCTTGGTCATTCATCAAGAGCGTTGTTTTGTCTGCAGTTGATGCGTGTGTACCTAAGATAAAGCTCGGTGGAGTCAGAAAAACACAGCGGATGAACAATACGGTTAAAGCAAAGCAAAAAGAAAAGAAGGAAGCCTACAAGCTTTATTTACGAACTCGTAGCGATGCTGAGTATAACCTGTATGCAAGAGCTCGAAATCAAGCGAAAAAAGCTTATAGCACCTCAAACAAAAACTTTGAAAAAGATGTTGCCAAAAACTAAAAAAAACGAAAGCCTTCTTTTTGTATGCTAGTTCGAAGTGTAAGACAAGGGACGGTATTGCTGATTTGAATGTAAATCAACGGAAGATATCTTCTGAGGAGGGAAAGACCAATGTTCTAAATTAGTTCTTTAGCAGCGTTTTCACTGATGAGGACTTGAACAGTATTCCAGCTATTGAGGAGCGACCAGTGGGCTCAAAGTTAACTAATTTTGAGATACATGAAGAGGAGGTTCTCAAGCGCCTGGTCCCACTGAATCCCAACAAGTCATCTGGATCAGGCGGTTTCCACAATAGATTACTTAACGAATTAGCAACCGTCCTGGCCGGCACTCCAACAGTATTCTTTCGAAAAACCTTAATCGAAGGGACTTTGCCGGCCGACTGGAACGAAGCCCAAGTGACACCTCTGTTCAAAAAAGGTGACAGAAGTAACCCCGGTAACTACCGTCCTGTAAGCCTCCCAAGTGTTGTGTGTCAGGTGATGGAATCGGTTGTGAGGGATGGGATTATCGATCACTTGACTGTTAACCATCTTCTATCAGACTGTCAGCATGGCTTTATTGCTGGCAGATCATGCACCACTAATCTCCTGTCTACCTTGAACAATTGGACTCGCCTGCTGGACGAAAGGGTGCCAGTGGATGCACTGTACTTCGATTTTGCCAAGGAATTTGATAATGTTCCGCATGAGCGACTGTTACGTAAAGTGAATTCTTTGGGAATAGAGGGAAATGTACTCCAATGGATCAGGAATTTCCTAGTAGGCAGAAGACAACGTGTCAGCATTAACGGAACCGTATCAGACTGGGTAAATGTGCGCTGTGGCGTACCGCAAGGAAGCGTTCATGGGCCTGTTTTGTTTGTCGCTTTTATAAACGATCTACCAGAAGTTGTGTGAAGCGTGTGCTCCATGTATGCCGATGACACAAAAGTTTATAATACAGTTAAGGATGCGTCAGATAAAATGTACCTGCAAAATGATTTTGATACTTTAGTTGGCTGGACTGTTGCGTGGCAGCTGCGTTTAAATGCTGACAAGTGTAAGTACTTCACCTCGGCAAGAACAATGAACAGCAAGCTTTCATCATGAGAAGACATGGGTGCAACGAGAGGGTTATGATTGAGAAGTCTTGCGTGGAAAAAATTCTTGGAGTTTGTGTCGACAAGGAGCTAAAATTTTCTAGGCATATTGAAGCGCAAGTTAATAAATCCAATAAACTGCTTGGGCTGATCAGACGCTCCTACGAGTACCTAGATATAGAAATGATGAAGCTGTTATTCACCTCTGTCGTGCGCCTGAACCTATAGTATGGAAACGTTGTGTGGTCACCGAGACTTGAAAAGGAAAGAAATTTAGTTGAGTGTGTACAAAGACGAGCAACAAGGATAATTCCAGGCTTAAAGGGCAAGTCTTATGAAGATAGATTGAAGATTATGATGCTTCCCAGTCTCCGTTATCGTCGCCTGCGTGGTGACCTCATTGAAGTATACAAGTATGCTCATGGTTTGTACAAGGCCCCAGAAGGATTACTAGAATTTGAAACATGAACCAACACCAGGGGCCACAGCTATAAACTAAAAAAACTGCGGTGCAACTCATCAACACGACAACATTTCTGCCCGCTTCGAGTCACCGACATGTGGAACAGCCTCCCTAAAGATATTGTTGACGCTCCGAGTATGAACGCGTTCAAGAACAGACTATACAAGGCCATGCAGGAGCACATGTTTAGTCTTAAAATGCCTCGTATCCTACGGAACAACTGAAATCTAGAAGCTATTTTAAATCTACCGTCCGTTGAAAAGATTTGATCAAAAGGCCAGTCTAGCCAAGAAAAGTACAAGAATCGGCGACAGGCCTATATATCCAGGCCTATTCTTCAATGCCGAAGATACTATACTATACTATACTATACTATACTATATACTACACCAGGGGTCACCAAACTTTTTTCACAGTGGGCCGGATAACTGAAGGAATGACGAGCGCGGGCCGCATAATCATTCTGTTCAATACTTGCAAGCCAGAACGAAAGTTTTTGAAAAAAAAACGAAAAACTAAGTTAGAATTCCATGTTAATCAATAAACAACAAAAACAACCAACATTTTATTTACTAAAAAATTTTCAAAGAAAGCGACTTAAGCAAAAAGATAGTTACATCAGGCCTAGTGTGCACATATCCGAATCTCACAAACTAAACAGCGAAAAAGGTTAGTGAGCTTTGCGAAACTGACGTTTTGCTATCAAGATAAAGAATAGAATAGAAGTGTCGGCACTGAAGAAATAGGCCTATGGCCTGTTGCCGATTCTTGAATTTTTCGTGACTTGATTCACAAGGGAACCCGATCTTTCCATAACTGACGTTAATATCATCAATGTTTGGTTTGTAATTGCTGCATCCAATCAAGAGAATTGCTTTCAAATGTTCATCAGTCAATCTTGTTCGACGTGTTGACTTCACATACCTAATTTTTGAAAATATTTGCTCACAGACATAAGTTGTTCCAAACACTGATGCCATAACAGCAGCAAATTTCTTCAATTTCGGAAACTCAGGATCAGGTATAAAGCAGCAGTAAAATTTGACAAGTTTTCCTTCTCTGTGCTTCTCTTTCAACAAGTCATTTGCTTGCAAATCAATGAGCTCCAACTGTAGTTCAACTGGTAAATCATCAAGGTTACCATTAAACGGATTTTGGAACAGAAGAATGTCACTCCCAGTTCTGTCGAGATCTGAAAATCTGTCAAAAAAGGCTTCTTCAAGTCACAAATAATCTTTTTTGGAAAATTGAGGTTGCCATCTTCAGCGATTGAAGCGCAAAACTCTACGAAACAGTGAAAATGAGTGAAGTTTTCTGCTTCCAAGAAGAAATACAATACAAGAATACTTAGATACAATAATTGAAACTAGTAAATTTAAGGCACATAGCGATCAGGAGGTCCCCGCACGCGTGAAGAATTCCTAGTATTATAAGCATAAAATGTAAATTGTATCACATCTCGTGTTCCAACCATTTTATCAAGCAAATTAAAGTACCGTCGACGGGCCTGATGAACTGACGTCGCGGGCCGTAGTTTGGTGACCTCTGTACTATACTATACTATACTATAACTGTCAGAGTCCTTTGTTTGTCCGTTAGACTTCACAGCGGTGCCAACATTAGGAGAGTCTTTGATGGCGAATGACGGAAGGTTCACCGGCGAGCGAGCTGAAGATGCGACGGGAGCATCGACGATGGGAGTGCTCCTTACGAATGAGGAGCCCTCAAAAGGCAGGCTGACAATGGGCAAGTTGGCCGCGAGCGCCCCTTCATCCGGCCAGGCCGTCGTTGCTTCGGGACGAGAAGTTACAATCGGGTTCACGAAGACTTGGCTTAGTTCTTGAATAGCCGCAGGTGCGTCGTCTGGAAGAGAACCAAACGTTCGATCCAAGTCCAATCTGTTTAATTCTTGTTTCAAAATATTCATTCTAGTTTCTTCCTCATTATCCTTTATCAACTGCTTCTCGTGCTTCAGGTTCAAAATTTCTCTCTCGTGCTGCATCTTCAGCTGCAGTTCCTGTTCTTCGAGCTGCCTCCTCAGCTGTAGTTCCTGTTCTTCGAACTGCATCACTGTAGCTCGTGCATCGTTTTGTGCCAAATGTGCAGCTCGCTCCTCGGCTAACTTGATGCGATCAGCGGACGAACGCGACGAGGCTGTAGAAGAAACAACTATCTGCTGGCTGCAGATTCGCGTACCTCATAGAAAGACTGCGTGATTGAATCAATCTTCTGTCTAAATTCGATCGAAGTCAGGAGCGGTGCTAGCCATTCTTGGTGAGCTTCTCCGCATCGCTCGAGAAGTGCATCTACAGCTATCAAATATTCAGTATACAGTGATTTAATTACTGTCAAGTTACCAGGAATACCGGTGAGGCAATCTTCTATTTCCTTCCGTTTCTTCGTAACAGCACCCAGGGATCCGCTCGGAGGTCTAGCGGTTTTGTCGGGAAAACCTAACCTATCTGGCGACAGAGTGATTGGCATCTTGCGAAACAATCTTTACCACGTTTAAATTTCACCAATCATAGACACTCTGTAGCACAGCCATAATTGCAACAATGTAACGCCTTCCTCAAGAGGACGCTACGCCTAGAACGGTTCAGCACTAGTTACACCTCCTGGCGTACTGAGCTCTAGGTTTAAAAGAAATTTCAATAATTCTATACTTCTTTAGTTTCTTCGTTTAATAGTGAAGGAACTGAACAGTTGCAATTATTAAATGTATCTGAAAAAAACACGAATAATGAATACATAATACAAAGTTTGGCACGGTTATGACAAATATCACAGAATCTCAAAAAATACATCAGAAAATACGCAAAAAGAATACGAAATAGGAATACTGAACAGGTAAAGCGACCCTGGTCACGGAAAGAGTAAAAGTGGCCGGCGGAGATACGTGTCCCTAAATTGCTTATTCTAACAAGTGTTGCCATATGGGCATTTCACACTACATAATCTCTAAATAAGTGAGCTGCGGCCACAATGCATTTTATTAATTTATGGCCCATGACACAATTTCGAGAAAGCTACCAAACGTCGCAACAAATTAAAATGTAAGGTGAAACGTGCAGCGATAGACATGCGTATAAATGATCATAGTTGCTCATTATTCAGACCACTGACACAGTCTGTACTTCTATTTGTTATTAAAATCAAATGAAGCAGTAATTATATGAAATTTATGTTTTATTGACGAATTCAAGTTATTGAAGCATTGCAACGTTAATAAAAAGTTCTCCATATATTATATAATGATGACTACACTATGAAAATACCAATTATTCATTTTCAAGGACTGACCGGAAAGTTCGGAGGACCGCCTTTCTAACCTAATATATTGTGTATAGGTAGATGGAGATAAATATAATAAGGAAGTGAGTAAGTAGTAAGTAGGAATGCCAGGGCCGGGCATTCAGGACACGAAGAGAACAGAACACAACAGCGCCTCATAGCTGCCACCGACCTACAGCGTACAGAGTGAGCGGATTAGTTTCATGTACCTTACATATCCTATATTGTGTGTTTATATACAGAATATAGTGTATTTATATACAGAATATAATCGGATAAAAATGGTGAAATATTATCATAGCACCCTACGTCTACGATTAAATATAGTAGTTGGCCCTCTAATATAGTAGATTCATAAGAAAGTTTTTGAGGATGGACTAATGTATATTGGGAATTTTTGCTGACGCTCAAGCTGATGCTGATAAAATATAGATATCAATATGATAAGCAAGTGACGACACGAAACATCATGGATACGGTTACAACAGTAGGTTATAAAATAAGATTCAATTGTTTATATTTAATTAGAATCTGGAAGTATAATGTTGAAACGACATTATCGGTAAATACGAGGACGCACTCGCTCAATGGAACGGCCCCCAGTTCATCATACTATTAAATTACATAGTTAAGTTTTATTGTAAATAAATCGCTGTACAAGCTGGGAATATAATACTACATTCATTTCTACCAATAGATGTTTGTTGGTCGCAGCTATGCGGCGCTGTTGCCACTTGTGTTCCATGTGACCGACTGACTGATCGACGCGCTCCATTGCAACCTTCTTTTAGAAGAATTAATAATAACGTTTTTTTATCATTCGACCCCGGAGTAATGTTCATTAAATTCAATGCAATACGAAATAATATAAACCAATGAAAAACAATGTAGTACTTCATTGTCAACGGTCGATCTTATAGTAAATTTTCCGGCATCACAGGAGACGGCCGGACACCTGATTGGGCGGCCGCAGGTTATGGGACGCTGTTGCTCCGCTCCGACAACAAAGCCTGCTCTCCCATCTCTCTGTCTGCTGACCAAGCAATAGGTAGTATTTATTTCAGATTTAACTAACCAAACCATCTTCTAACATTTATAATAAAATTGTCTTAAATTTAAGGGTCATGTTTTTTCAGTTTATCGGAGAATTGTTTGAAAACATCAAGGACAAAATTATTTGCTGGTCTATTTTGATGTTTTTTCGATGGGCGCTAGTAGACCGAAAACCAAAAATTGCTATGAAAAAAAAAACACCAACTGATTTAGGAGAGTAGGTAGAGAAAAAAAACTAGTAAAGTTTCAAAAGATGTAAAGTAAAGTTTCATCGACATTTGATTTAGAATTTTTAAAAGTATATTCTGAACGATAAACGATCATCTCCCCCCCCCAACCGAATCCTATATTAAAATGTGCGGCCTAGACTCCTGCCTGACGCAGTTATGCAGCGCTGTTGCCACCTGGTCGTTAGCGGCGGACTAAACCCAGCCCAAGTTACCCGTTGAAATGAACCATGTGGGCA